>NW_021963590.1:0-73985 GCF_901765095.1 Microcaecilia unicolor | reverse complement strand
CTTAATCCCATTGAAAACTTATGGAGGGAGCTGAAGCTGCGAGTTGCCAAGCGACAGCCCAGAACTCTTAATGATTTAGAGATGATCTGCAAAGAGGAGTGGACCAAAATTCCTCCTGACATGTGTGCAAACCTCATCATCAACTACAGAAGACGTCTGACCGCTGTGCTTGCCAACAAGGGTTTTGCCACCAAGTATTAGGTCTTGTTTGCCAGAGGGATTAAATACTTATTTCCCTCTGCAGAATGCAAATAAATTCATATACTTTCCACAATGTGATTTTCCGGATTTAATTTGTGATGTGCTATCTCTCACTGTTACCAATAACCTACCCTTCAATTATGGGCTGCTCATGTCTTTGTCAGTGGGCAAACTTACAAAATCAGCAAGGGATCAAATACTTATTTCCCCCACTGTACCTGTAGCAGGTATTCTCCGAGGACAGCAGGCTGCTTGTTCTCACAAACCCGCTCACCTTCCCTTTGGACTTGTTTTTTGTTTAGTTGCTTTTTGATTAAACTGAGCGGGAATGCTCACACGACGGGTGGGAAGATAGCCGCGCATGCTCGGTGCCGTGCAT
Source organism: Microcaecilia unicolor (assembly GCF_901765095.1). NCBI lineage: Eukaryota > Metazoa > Chordata > Amphibia > Gymnophiona > Siphonopidae > Microcaecilia > Microcaecilia unicolor. Next base: position 73,405 of record NW_021963590.1, on the reverse strand, counting down.
ACCAGAAGACTCTGGAAAAGGTTTTTTTATATTTTGCTGGCAAAATTGCCGGTTTCCTGGGCCGACGCGGACATCGACCCACATGTGAGAACAATCAGCCTGCTGTTCTCGGAGAATACTTGCTACAGGCATGTATCTTCGCTTTCTTGCCTAAGCTTTCATTCAGCACATGTGCACAGAGGTTACTTTTCCTCTACAACAGGAACCAGAACCTCGGTGAGATGTGTTTGATCTCATGAAATACATAAAAAGCACCAATGGCTATAGTTAGCCATTTCATAGTAGTAACATAGTAAATGACAGCAGATAAATACCTTACTGGTCCATCCTGTCTGCGTAAGAGTCACACTCATTATAAATTCATGATTAAATCAACAATAAATGGCATGTAAAATACCTGATTATGGTCTTTCTTTGGCGTTTCTGGGACATAGACCATAGAAGTCTGCCCACCCCTGTCCTTAACGTTCCAACTACTGGAATTGCTGTCGAAGCCTACTCTAGCCTATTCGTCTTGGCTTTGCCAGACACAGACTGTCAAAGTCTGCCCAGCACTGTCCTCAGGTTCCAGCCAAGTTGCTGTTGAAGCCCTTTCCAGGCCATCTTAAACCAGATTTCCATATACAGGACACAGACCGTACAAGTAAGTTAGGGCCATTCATTTATGATTGCAATAAATCACATGTGCGTTCCTGCAGTATAATTCACAGCCAGATTCAGCCTTTATTGCCTGTAGTTTTTCTGGTTGTCTAGTATGATAAAATGTTCATTTTACTGCTCTGCTTCAGCCTTTCTGAGGCTTCTCATTTTCAAAAAAATGGGAAATCTTAAAGTTCTGATTAGTCAATGTTTTACATGAGTTCTGCTGACACAGGAAGAGGGCAGACCTTTGTTTTGAAGCTATCTTCAAGGGTAAAAGCAATACTTCACCAGCAGAAGGAGGCTTTTTAAAGACTGCTTGATCTATATGTGAGTAAACTTATGGCCATGTCACTAAAATGGCTAATGCAGGAATTAGCATAGGCTAACAGTTAATTGGCGGCTTAGTGCACTACAGTTTATGCAGAGCTGACAAATACTGAATGAACAAAGCATGGGGGAAGCCATGAAGTACATGTGCATAAAATTACACCAGCTCCCAGACAGGTCAAAATGCGTGAGGGTGTATTTACTTGCGATTTACAGGATAAGAACCTGAAAACCATCCTCTAGTACTCTTTCACCCTTGGCTGCCTTGGATCCTCTTCTGACTGTCCATGTTTTTGTTTTAATTGTTTTTATCTTTTCTGAATCCATGACTCCTCAACTGGAAATGTATTGACCAACAACATCTTTAACTTCAAATGACCCCCCCGCCCCCCGGTGTTTACCTTATAGGTGAGCCCCGGGGTTTTTTCTCCTTCCTCGCTGCCTCAAGATCTTTCTCTTCCCCTGCATGGCAGGGCCCTGCAGATACTTGAGCTGCGCCTTGCAGGAAGTTGGGGAATCGCATCCACAAGATTTCCCCAACTTCCTGCGCAGCTCAAATATCTGCAGAACCTGGCCGTACAGGGGAAGAAAAAGACTTTGAGGCAGCGAGGAAGGAGAAAAAGCGGGAGCTCAGCTGTAAAGGTAAACGTGGAGGGGGGGGGGGGGGGGGAGGAATGCATTAAAAAAACCCGAGATGTTAAAATGAACTTTATGCATTAAAAAATTAACATGTTAATTACATTAACTGCCCACCCCTAATTTCAAAGAAAGTGAACTTTTACAGTTGAGGTCTGGATTTTTCTCCTTTCTCACTGCCTCAGAGTTTTTGTCTTCACCTGTATGTCCAGGATTTGCAGGTGTTTGAGCCGCGCCATGCAGGACATTGGGGAAATCTCGTGGGACTTGAAATCGCGAGGTTACCCAACTTCCTGTATGGCTGAAGTCTCTGCAGGGCCCTGGAAGACAAAAGACTTTGAGGCAGCGAGGAAGGAGAAAAATCTGGAGCTCAGCTGTAAGGTAAACGTGGTGGTGGGGAGAGGAGGTGGTGGTGGTGGTATCCTTTGAAGGTAAAGATGCTGTTGGTTTGTACATTTACAGTTGAAGAGTCATTTGTCAACCTGGCAATATATTTTGTTTTCAAAGATTTTTATAACATAAGATTTTGAAAATAAAACATATTGTCAGAGTGGCAAATTAATGTTTAGAAAAGTTCACTTTCCTTGAAATGTGATTTACTGCAAATAGTGTTCCTGCTTAGCAGGGCCCTTTTGTCTTTTTATCCTCATTTAGTAAATCTGTTCATGTATATCGTCATCTCAGGATTGCATTAATAGAAACTACAATGTGTGTGTGTGTGTGTGGGGGGGGGGGGGGGGGGGTTTAGTTAGTACTCAGGGTCAAGCAATGTTTGAATTGCATATAGTCCAAGTCATCTAACATGTTTTTTTTTTCATGCTCTATTCAACATAGGTGTTCAAGAAAAGCTGGGTGTTATGAACAAGGGAACTGTGTACGCACTCTGGGAGTATGAAGCCCAAAATAGTGATGAGTTGTCATTTCATGAGGGAGATACTATTACCATCCTGAGGCGCAAAGATGATAAGGAGACTGACTGGTGGTGGGCTCGACTGAATGATAAAGAAGGCTATGTGCCCAGAAATTTGCTGGGGGTAAGTTCTTTGAGTGAGAGGCTATCTTTGCAGAAAATGGGTGGGATCATGGGCTAGATGGACCTTTGGTCTGATCCGGTATGGCAATTCTCATGCTTTATATTTACGTAGACTGCCTTTGAATTCCATTACTACTACTACTAATAGCATTTATATAGCGCTACCAGACACACGCAGCGCTGAACATTTGACATAGAGAGACAGTCCCTGCTCAAAGAGCTTACAATCTAGGTAAAACAGAGAGACATTATGGGCAAGGGAATTACAGGGTAAAGAGGAACAGGGAGGAGGAGGGCAATGAGTAGCAGCTAGGAGCCAAAGGCAGCAGTGAAAAGGTGAGCCTTCAGCATAGATTTAAAAACAGATAGAGATGGAGCTAGACGTATGGGCTCGGGAAGACTGTTCCAGGCATAAGGTGCAGCAAGATAAAAGGAACGAAGTCTGGAGTTAGCGGTGGAGGAGAAGGGGGACGACAAGAGAGACTTGCTCAGAGAGCGGAGTTCACGGGGAGGAATGTAGGGAGAAATGAGGAGAGGTAATGAGGGGTCATAGAGTGGATACATTTAAAGGTCAGTAAGAGAAGTTTGAATTGTATACGGAAGCAAACAGAGAGCCAGTGAAGAGACTTGAGAAGTGGGCTAGTGTGGGCATTGATTCTGGCGGAAAATAAGTCGAGCTGCAGAATTCTGGACAGATTGGAGAGAAGAAAGATGATTGAGTGGAAGACCAGTGAGAAGTAAATTGCAATAGTCCAGGCCAGAAGTAACAAGGGTGTGAATAAGGGTTTTGGTGGCATGTTCAGAAAGGAAGGGGCGAATTTTGCTAATGTTGAAGATAAAGAAGCAACAAGTTTTGGCGATTTGTTGAATAGGAGCAGAGAAGGAGAGAGAAGAGTCGAAGATGACTCCAAGGAGACAGGGAGGATATGAGAGCCATTAACAGAGATAGAGAATGGGGGAGGAGGGTTTAGGGGGGAACTTCCATTAGAGGGAACTTCCAGTATTATCTGGGTTTATATTATGATTTGCAGACATTTTCTGTGAAGATGATTAAATTAATCCAGTTTAAATTAAATGGTTGATCTGAATTCACCATATAAATATATTCTTAAGACACATTTGGTAAGATACTGGAAAGATGAATGCTCCCTGTTCTGCTCTCTTATTTGGCTCTGTTAAAAAGTTGTAACATTGCACAGCTTACTCAAACACTCCTATTTCTGCAAAAGATTGTCCAGCCCAACACAGAATTTATGTTTCTCTCAATTGCCGTCCGACACAGAAATTGTGTTTTGCTCTGTTGCTGTCTTCAGGAGCTGTCAGTCTGTGCATATAGAATCAACTGAATTACTTATCTAACAAATTAAACATAATTAATCATACATAACAAAAATTCCACTCACCACAACTCAAATAAAACAAATGTACAAATCGTTTGGAGAAATAGGAGTGTTCGACTCTAAATCTGTTTGGAAATTACGGAATACGGGAATATTTCCGTGGTTAAAATTGGAACTATGAGATGGGCAGAACCGGATGTGGTTCGCCAGATGGACTGGTGATTCATTAAGAAGAAAAGTCTCTCACGGACTGTTTCCGATTTCTCCGGAGTTTTTTTTTAGTGAACTTCTAAGGGTGATGGATATATGGATGTGAAGATATGTTTTAGATAATTTTGTTAGGGATTGTTGTGCATTTGTATAGTAAAAATAAGGTATTTTGATAAGTTTAATATATGATTTGTTTGGGAATAAAAATAAAAAATGTATATGAAAATTTAAGGTAAAATTATGTATCATACCTGATAATTTTCTTTCCATTAATCATAGCTGATCAATCCATAGACTGGTGGGTTGTGTCCATCTACCAGCAGGTGGAGATAGAGAGCAAACTTTTGCCTCCCTATATGTGGTCATGTGCTGCCGGAAACTCCTCAGTATGTCGATATCAAAGCTCCATCCGCAGGACTCAGCACTTAGAGAATTACACCCACAAAGGGACACTCTGCCCAGCTCACCACCGCCGAAACGGGGGAGGGGAATTAACCCAGCTCATCCCCACACAAGTGGGGGAGGGGAATCCGTCCAGCTCATCCCCGCGGAGCGGGGGAGGGACACCACACCCGCCGATGCGGGGGGATCTGGCTTATCCTGCAACCGCAACCGCGGGAGGAGCTGACTGACCCTAACACCGCCGAAGCGGGAGGGGTACAAAGCTGCCCTACAGCCGCACGAAGCGGGAGGGAGTGCCCGCAGAATTTAAGTCTCAATCCAGCCCCGAAAAACGGAGGGGAGAGGAATGCAGCAGCTCACTGTAACACAAACTCGTCTCAACTCTTGAAGAATCCAAGTGAAAAAACTTGAACACGAAGTCCTCCTGAAGTAACTGAAGACTAAACTTGAACCTAAAATTCAACCAGAATATAAACAGTACAGATATCTGGGAGGGACTATGGATTGATCAGCTATGATTAATGGAAAGAAAATTATCAGGTATGATACATAATTTTACCTTCCATATCATCAAGCTGATCAATCCATAGACTGGTGGGATGTACCGAAGCAGTACTCACCCAGGGCGGGACATAGAAATCCCTGACCGCAACACTGAAGCTCCAAACCGGGCCTCCGCCCGAGCAGCCACAGTCAAGCGGTAATGCTTGGAGAATGTATGGGCCGAAGCCCAAGTTTCCGCCTTGCATATCTCTTCCAAGGAGACGGAACCGGCCTCTGCCATCGAGGCCGCCTGAGCTCTTGTGGAGTGAACCTTCAGCTGGATAGGCGGCACCTTCCCCGCGGCCACATAAGCCGCTGCAATGGCTTCCTTGACCCATCTTGCCACTGTAGGCTTAGCAGCCTGCAGACCCCTACGAGGACCTGCAAACAGGACAAACAGATGATCCGATTTCCGGAAATCATTGGTCACTTCCAAGTATCTGATGATGACTCGTCTCACATCCAGACATCTGAGAGCAGAGTATTCCTCTGGGTAGTCCTCCCTACGAAAGGAAGGGAGACAGAGCTGCTGATTCACATGGAAGCGAGAAACAATCTTGGGCAGGAAGGAAGGCACTGTGCGAATAGTCACTCCTGCCTCAGTGAACTGCAGAAAAGGCTCTCGACATGAGAGCGCCTGGAGCTCGGAAACTCTTCTGGCTGAAGTGATAGCCACCAAAAAGACTGCTTTCAACGTCAGGTCTTTCAGAGATGCCCTCGACAAGGGTTCAAAAGGCGGCTTCTGCAATGCTCTTAGCACCAGATTGAGATTCCATGCAGGCACCACAGAGTGCAGAGGAGGGCGCAGGTGATTAACTCCCTTAAGAAAGCGCACCACATCTGGCTGTGAAGCCAGGGAAACACCCTTCAGGCGGCCCCTGAAGCAAGTCAGAGCCGCTACCTGGACTTTAAGGGAACTGAGCGACAGGCCTTTCTCCAGACCTTCTTGCAGGAACGCCAACACTGAAGAAATTGGAGCAGTGAAGGGAGAAAGTGAGCCTGCTTCACACCACGCTGCAAAGGTACGCCAAACCCTGGCGTAAGCAGTAGAAGTAGAGCGCTTCCTCGCTCTCAGCATAGTGGCGATGACCTTGTCTGAGAAGCCCTTCTTTCTCAGACGCTGCCGCTCAATAGCCAGGCCGTAAGACCAAAGGGGGAGGGATCCTCCATCACCACGGGACCCTGATGTAACAGGCCCTGCTCCACAGGCAGTCGCAGAGGATCGTCGACTGAGAGCCTGATCAAGTCCGCATACCAGGGACGTCTGGGCCAGTCCGGACCCACCAGGATTATCCGGCCCGGATGCTTTGCCACCCGGTCTAGCACCCTGCCCAACATGGGCCAGGGCGGGAACACATAGAGAAGCTCTTGTGTCGGCCACTGTTGGAGAAGAGCATCTACTCCCAGGGATCGAGGGTCCCGTCCTCTGCTGAAAAAGCGCGGCACTTGGCAATTGGCCGATGACGCCATGAGATCTAGGCTCGGCTGGCCCCAGCGCTTCGTGATGTCCAAGAACGCCTGAGCAGATAGCTGCCACTCTCCGGGCTCCAAGGTATGGCGACTGAGAAAGTCCGCCTTGACATTCATGATTCCGGCAATGTGGGCCGCTGACAGCTGTTCCAGGTTCGCTTCCGCCCACTGGCATAGATTCATGGCTTCCTTGGCTAGAGGGGCGCTCTTGGTACCTCCCTGGCGGTTGACATAGGCTTCAACGCCAGTACCGGGATGAACTCCAAAAGCGCCAACCGAATGGCTCTGAGCTCCAGGAGGTTGATAGACCACTTTGCCTCTGCAGGAGACCAGAGCCCCTGCGCTGTCCTTCCCAAGCAGTGGGCTCCCCAGCCCGTCAAAGAGGCGTCCGTCGTGACAACAATCCACTCTGGGGTCACCAGAGGCATTCCTGCAGACAACTTGCCTGTCTGCAGCCACCAGCTCAGCGCCTTGCGCACTGCTGGGTCCAAGGGAAGGCGCACAGCATAATCCTCCGACATCGGAGTCCAGCGCTGCAACAGAGAGTGTTGTAGTGGTCTCATATGAGCCCTGGCCCAGGGCACTACTTCCATCGTGGCCGTCATAGAGCCCAACAGCTGCACATAGTCCCAAGCCCGAAGAGGAGAGGCTACTTGGAACTGGTCCACCTGAGCCTGAAGTTTGACAATCCGATTGTCTGGCAGGAACACTCTGCCCACTTGGGTGTCGAATCGAACTCCCAGATACTCCAGGGACTGAGTCGGGCGCAGCTGGCTCTTCTCCCAGTTGATGATCCACCCCAGGGAGCTCAAAAGAGCAACCACCCGGTTCACAGCTTTGCCGCACTCTGCATAAGAGGGGGCTCGGATCAACCAGTCGTCCAGATAAGGATGGACTTGTACTCCTTCCTTTCGCAGGAAGGCCGCGACGACCACCATTACTTTGGAAAAGGTCCGCGGAGCAGTAGCCAACCCGAAAGGGAGGGCTCTGAACTGGAAGTGTCGTCCCAGGACTGCAAAACGCAGGAAGCGTTGATGAGGAGGCCAGATGGGAATATGCAGGTACGCTTCCTTGATGTCCAAGGAAGCCAAGAACTCTCCTGCTTCACTGCCGCTATAACAGAGCGGAGAGTCTCCATGCGAAAGTGCCGCACTTTCAAGGCCCGATTGACCCCTTTGAGGTCGAGGATAGGCCGGACAGAACCTCCTTTCTTTGGTACCACAAAGTAAATGGAGTAACGTCCCTTGCCAATCTGATTTTCTGGCACCGGAACGACCGCACCCAGGCGGATCAGGTTGTCCAAGGTCTGCTGCACTGCCACAGCTTTGACCGGAGACTTGCAGGGAGAGAGTACAAACCCGTCTCTTAAGGGTCGGCAGAACTCTAGCTTGTAGCCGTCTCTGATGACTTCCAGCACCCAAGCGTCTGAAGTTATTGTGGTCCACTCGCCCAGAAACGAGGACAGCCGTCCTCCAATCTGCACTGGGGCGTGGACCAAGGCCCCGTCATTGGGTACGAGACCCTGGGGGAGGACCGGAGGGAGCACCTCCGGGACGGCGGTCTCTGCGAAAGGAATGCTGCTTGGGGGAGAAAGTCCTCTTGAAGGAAGAGATCAATCGGGGAACCCCCTGCTCGCTATAAAAAGGTAAAAATTACCTGCTTTCCGCTCCGAGCTGTAACGACCTGGTGTCCCAGTGAGTAGCTGCAATAAACGTTTAAATAAACGTCGAAATAAACGCCTTTAAGGACGTTCAAAATTTTTTTTTTTTTTTTTAACGGAGCCAGCGGGAGGGGGGAGAAAAGGAGGGACCTGGCGCCACCAGGTTTGCACTTGCTCAAGAAGAGCCCTCAACCCCAGGCACTCAACAAAACCTAAAAATTAGGCTTGGAGGCCCAGCCAGAGCTGCTGCTGTGTGTGACCACCACCTGCTGAGATAGAGAACATACTGAGGAGTTTCCGGCAGCACATGACCACATATAGGGAGGCAAAAGTTTGCTCTCTATCTCCACCTGCTGGTAGATGGACACAACCCACCAGTCTATGGATTGATCAGCTTGATGATATGGAATTATTATTTTTAGTAATATTTTCCTGTTTGTATTCGAATTGTTGTGTACTGTCACACAGAAAGTCCCTGGTTTAATTCCCCTATCAGACCTTCCAATCCTTGTTACAGCTGGGCCTAGGGATGCTATGGAGACAGCATTCACAAGCTCTGGCGAATGTGCAGTGTGACCACTCAACAGTGACACCTAGTGGCTGGACTGTGTCCATGACAGGAGGAAAAAATCCCTTAGTAGCTGTGAATGAAAGCTCATAGCAACAGGTTCCAGACCTGGGTGTGATTGATTGAGCTGAAAGTTAAAAGGAGCAGGAGGAAACTTTTGGGCCCCCAAAAATTCATCAAAGTTGACTGAACTAAAGTGTTTCCCTGTGAACAAGTTGAATGACAGCCATCCATAGATGAGGATATGTAATTGTGCCAGCTCAGACCTAAGCCCAGAAAGGTCTGGAAGATTTTCTGAGTGTCTGTGAGTGTGCTGTCCTAGTGCTTAACCTTGTCTGTTGTCATCTGCTGTATGAGCTCAGATGGATTCTACTCCCTCTTAAAGTTGATTGGACTAAAATGTATGTTATTGTACTAGTGTGTTTTTTTTCCTAGTGGTGGTGTCATAAAATCTTCAACTTTTCAAACTTCACTAACTTTTGATTTAATATTTTACAGCTATATCCAAGAATAAAGCCTAGACAGAGAACTCTTGCTTGATTTTCAAGCCCTGCCTAAATTCTGGCTGTGCAATACCTTGCTGGTAACTGGAAATGAAGATACACTGGAGACTTCAGAAAAACATTTCAGCAAAAATATTTCAAGCTGTAACTTTGGTTTCTGTGGTGCTTTTTTTCTCCTTATCAAGTTACATTTACAAATCTGCAGATTACAAGTTACATTACAACTTTTAAAAATAACACACTAGTGAATTGGAAAGGTGCTTGCTCCTAGAGCATATCACTAAGGGGGTCAGTCAGCCTAAACATCACTAATGACTTGGCTACATGGTAGAAGAGGGTGGAAATGTTAAAAGCTGCTACTTGTTATCTCATTTACAAGGTTCTGATACACTTTCTAGTATGTTTTGATGCCAGAGTAAACTGTCAAAGTAATTACAAGTTTGATGTCAGATTTGGTTTACTTTGGAACAGGAGTTCTTTACTTGGTCCTTGGGGGACACACAGCCAGACAGGTTTTCAGGATACCCACAATGAATATATATGAAATAGATTTGCATACAGTGAAGGTAATGCATGTAAATTTGACTCATGTACATTAATTGTGGATATCCTAAAAACCTGACTGGCTGGGTGTGTCCCAAGGAACTTCTCTTTAAGTTCAGTTGCCAAGAATAAAAAAAAAAAAAAAAAAAAAAGTGCCTTGGTGCTCTGTCAGAAGTTTTTGAAGGCAAAGCAGGTATCAAAGTTACTCATTTTAGCTGCCTTTGGAGTCCCACACGATCTTACTGCTTGATGAAGCCCAGCTGAGCAACAGCGAGTCACCCACAGTGTAGGATTTCAGAGGTGAGCAAAGGGCCTTTGAAGGGTAGTGCTTTAACATTTCATCCTGGAGCCTGGTTGTGAACCAGTGGCAAATGCTATAGATAGGAGTTTAAAGATATGAAGTATGTTTGAGAGCTTCAGCTGTTGAGCTGCTGCTTTGAATGTTTGTTACTATGCTGCTGATGGCATGATTTTTTGCCTTTCAACTTAAATTATTGAAGGTTTTGTATGTTTGTCAGAATGAAAGTGTAGTTGTTGAGAAAGTAAGACGAACGGAGAAAACGTTGATAGTCTTGTTTTGAAGCTACCTGAAGGGAGGTGAGTGTGATGACTTGTGAAGTACATTTCAGATGATATTTTATACAATCTGATCAACTTTGGATATCTTCTAAACATAAACTGTTCAGGCCTGCTACTCAAGAGCCTTGATGACTGTGCCAACCATGTTTACAAGAATATCAGTTTCCATAGGATATGTGAATAACTTTATGGATAAAATATCCATATGCTTGGGGGCAGGGTAGATGCTGAGCTGTAAATTCAGCTGGTTCTGATAAACTATCCGTAAGATAGGAGTGCTACTTTGCAGGCTTAACTCAAAATGGATAAGTGGCAGTAATGGCTACTGAGTGTACAAAGTTAGGTGCCAATGCTTTACTTTATTTGCCAGCTATTCTGAATATCAGGTTCCAGATAATTAAAACATTTATCCCTTACAATTGGGCAAACTACATTTCTGCAATAACCTTTTCTTGTCAGAGGCCCTATAAAATATTCCTTAGTGGTTATGGACTGTGGAAAATGCCATGATCTATATTTTATTGCAAATGCCAAGCACTTTACCTCAATCTCCCACAGTCTTAACCCCCCCCCCCCCCCCCCCAATTAATCCGCAACACTCATAGACAGCTGATCTTCCAACCTTTCCTCACCTGCAATTTACACATGAACTCCTGTGTTTGTCTTCTAGAAAGACACTTTAATGTATGATGTAGCAGTACAATGCTGATGTGTTACAGAATTATACAGGTTATGGAGAATAGCCCTTGCAGTATAATGAGTTTTAAGGGACCTGGGAGCGTTGCTTTGTCAGATCTGACTTATTGCCAAGATTCTCTACATTGGTTGGTCCTTAAATTCTTCCTGATCTATCACCTCTGTAGTTATTCTCCCTTATTAGAAATTGTTTAAAAATCTGCTTTTTCAATAATGTTTCACTTATTGGATTTTACCTGTGCTTGCTTCAGCTGCACAGGTTCTGTTTTGAGCCTACCATGGAGGCTATTTACTTTTCAGTAAACTATTTTAAATTGCTTTCCTTTTCTTCACTGAAGCAGCACTCTACTTGACTAAAAAGAAAGAATCAACAGACTTGTATTAGGCAACCTTTATTGGACTAAAATACATTTTCTGTCGCAATTTTTAACCTTTTCCGTGTAGGGGATATAAATCTGCATTTTGCATTCAGATTAAATTTTATAACTAAAGCTTTTAACCTGATCCACCTTCATGCATACCAATATCTGGGCAATGGGCACATTTTAGAATAGAACAAAAAGTGCAGTAACCATCTTTTGGTGTAGATATTTGATTGTCACATCCATTATTATATACTGCTGTGAAAAATGTTCTCTTGTTTTTCACCATATCTTTTGAACAGGGTTTAGAAAATTGGAAACTGCCATTAGAGAGTTCTGAAAAAGGAATTAAGTGATTTGGGAAAAAGAATTTGAAGTTAGTAAAGAGATCACTGTTTGTTGAATAGGAAGGTGAGGTGTAGGTTGACTATCCCCTTAATGCCAGCGTGAAAGTTATGTAAACTTTTACATTGGTAATTTGAAACCAAAAAAGCACTTCACTGGAGTTTAAATTGTATATTGCTTTATTGGATCCAGACGTAGTTTTTCCTTCACCTTCTAAGTTTGTGCTTGAAAATTGTTTATGCTCTCATGGAACTGTTTTGTGTATAATTTATATGCAATATATTTGGTCACGTTAGCATTAATTGTACATAGTATGGTTATGATGGAAAGTAAAAGTATTTGTTTTAAAACATTTGCTACATAGCTGTTCTTGTAAAACTTCTAGAATACTGCTAAGTCCAACACTCTGTAAATGTGCATAATAAAATACCACTAAAACATGCCTGGAGTAGTAAAATGGTTTTATTTTATAGCGTAGTGTCAAAACTTGTGTGCATTGCTCTGGAATCTTAACCTATGCCCATACCACTCTTAAATGTTGTATATTATATCACATAACTTTTACTAATGCAGCTTTTTTTTTTACTATCTGAAAATATACAATAGAAGGCCCTCCTGATCCATCTCAAGAAAGAATCTTGTGTCTTTTCCACACAGTTTCAATGCACCTATGTATGTTTACAAAACAAGCTGGAATTTAATGATTAACATTCAAAATAAGTTCAACTATCTTCCATACATAAAAATATCTTAAAATATATTAATTTCCACTTTAAATTGGCAAAAGTTAAGGTAGTACAAATAAAAGTAGACTAAATTATTTACAGGTTTGATCAAATTGTCAAATTTTGATAAATGGAACAAAACTTTTGCAATCTGTCACAGCCAACAAGACACACACTCAATGGTTGTTGCCTGTACTGAACAATTAGATACACAGCATCTAGTGCAGCTCAGAGACTTCTGTACTTTGAAAAGATAACGGAATATACAAAATTTCTTAATGTAAGCCAAAAAGTAAAGCATTAATAAAGTATCTGTATTGCACACTAAGTAAGTTTATCCTTGTGATATGAAAAATACTCAAACTGCATTTGACATGCTTGTCTCTGTACTATAAAGGGGAAGAAAACGAGTTTATTATACAAACAGTATCTCAAAATGACTCTTACAAAAAGATGTTATTAATGTGCTGGCCTTTCTTTTTCACTTGTTGAACTGCTGTCATTACTGGTCCCGAGATTCATACAGGAGTTTTGCAGCCTGTGGTTAAAAAGAAAGGAGGACAATTGTATTGGCATGGAAAAATATTCTCTACGGCAGTGATTCCCAGTCAGATTTTCAGGATATCCACAATGAATATTCATGACATAGATTTGCATGCAATAGAGGACGTTTAGGGGGTGAAGAACTTTTCTGCATGAAAGAGGACAGGGACTTGAGTATGATCATATGTGATCTTAAGGTAGCCAAATAGGTAGAAAAATCGACTGCGAAAGCTAGAAGGATGCTTCGGTGCATAGAGAGAGGAATGGCCAGTAGGAAAAAGGAGGTGATGATGCCCCGTGAAACCTCATTTAGAATATTGTGTACAATTCTGGAGACCACACCTTCAAAAGGATATAAACAGGGTGGAGTCGGCGATGATCTTCATCATAAAGCATATGGAGACAAAGATATCCATATGTATACTTTAGAAGAAAGGCAGGAGAGGTGACATAGGTTAGACATTTAAATACCTATGTGGCATAAATGCACAGGAAGCGACTCTTTTTCAATTGAAAGGAAGCTCTGGAATGAGAGGGCATAGGATGAAGGTGAAAGAGGATAGAAATATTTCCTCAGATTACTTCTGAGTCTTCCTTGAAAGGGTGGTGAATTTGTGGAACAGCCTCACCATAGAAGTGGAGACTATTTAAAAATAGTATTTGAATTCAAGACAGCTTGGGACAAGTGCCTGGGAGGGCTCATTTTCAAAACATATAGACTTACAAAGTTAAATAGTAGTGCTTGGAAAATTTGGCCAAGGATCTCTAAGGGAGTGATAGAAATGGTACGGATGGGCAGACTGGATAGGCCATATAGTCTTTATCTGCCTATATTTTTCTCTAATTATGAAAAACCCTTATGAACCAAACTTTACACTTCAAAGTATTATACACTTAACAGGTAACCCAATGTATATCACACAGAATAATTCAGTATACTACTCGTGTGTAGCTCTATGACTAACCAATTTTATTTAGTTCTGCTATATTACTAGCTGCCAAAAATAGGGTACAAACATTTTTTTTTATTTTAGGATGCTGAAGATGTTACCTTGTGCATAGCTACAAGCCAAGTTGCTGACAGCTTTTTGTTACTGTTCAAATCTTCACTAGTAGTAAACTTCATCTGCTTAAGATCATCTGACCCTGGCACTTTGTACTGCAGAAGCATACCAGTGGCACGGGTATTACCGCCTGAAAGAGAAGACATCAGTGTTCATTAGATGTAAAAGTTTAGCTTCCTGGATGTATGTTTATAACCACATGAATGTTATATCTGAGGTATACGAATTACACGAATTAAAATTACTTGGTGAAGAGGGAGCTAATATAATCTACCTATTTAATGCCTAACTATAATTAAGCTGCACATAAACACTAATCTCAATTTTGCTGTTTAAAGCTGTTAAATATATAACTGGGTGAGGGCTAGGATGGCTGTGTTTACATCACGCTCCTGCAACTTAAAGCAGATACCTACCTGTAGCAGGTGTTCTCCGAGGACAGCAGGCTGATTGTTCTCACACTTGGCTTGACGTCCAAGTTGGCCCAGGAACCGGAAATTTTCCCTTAGCAAAATTAAAAAAAAAAAAAGTTTTGCCAGAGCTTTCTGGCGCACGAACTGCGCGCACCGCACATGCGCAGCCGTCTTCCCGCTCACTGCGTGAGCATTCCCACTCAGTTAAATCAAAAAGCAACCAACAACTCCTCCAAAGGGGAGGTGGATGGGTTTGTGAGAACAATCAGCCTGCTGTCCTCGGAGAACACCTGCTACAGGTATGTATCCCTCGCTTTCTCCGAGGACTAGCAGGCTGCTGCTTCTCACACTTGGGGTATCCCTAGCACTCAGGCTCACTCAAAACAACAAAGAGGTCAATTGGGCCCCGCAACAGCGAGGACGTAACAAAACCAGAACATCTAACAGAGTGCAGCCTGGAACAGAATAAAAATGGGCCTAGGGGGGGTGGAGTTGGATTCTAAACCCTGAACAGATTCTGTAGCAACGACTGCCCAAACCGAATGTCACGTCTGGTATCCTGCTGAAGGCAGTAGTGAGATGTGAATGTGTGGATAGATGACCACGTCGCAGCCTTGCAAATCTCTTCTATAATGGCAGACTTCAAGTGGGCCAACGATGTAGTCATGGCTCTAACACTGAGCCATGACATGACCCTCTAGAGTCAGCCCAACTTGGGCATAAGTGAAGGAAATGCAATCTGCTAGCCAGGTGGAAATGGTGTGTTTCCCCGACAGCGACTCCCCTTCTGTTGGGATCAAAAGAAATAAACATTTGGGCGGACTGTCTGAAGGGGCTTGTCCGCTCCACGTAAAAGGCCAATGCTCTCTTGCAGTCCAAGGTGTGTAACTGACGTTCAGCAGGGCGGGTATGAGGACGGGGAAAAAATGTTGGCAAGACAATTGACTGGTTCAGATGGAACTCAGACACCACCTTCGGCAAAAACTTAGGGTGCGTGCGGAGGACTACTCTGTTATGATGAAATTTGAGATAGTGCATGCACTACCAAGGCTTGAAGCTCACTGACCCTACAAGCTGAAGTAACAGCCACCAAGAAAATGACCTTCCAGGTCAAGTACTTCAGATGGCAGGTATTCAGTGGCTGGGTAAGAACGACATTGAGATCCCATGACACTGGTGGAGGTTTGACAGGGGGCTTTGACAAAAGCAAGCCTTTCATGAAGTGAACAACTAAAGGCTGTCCAGAGATAGGCTTGCCCTCTACACGACAATGATAAGCACTAATTGCGCTAAGATGAACTCTTACGGAGTTGGTCTTGAGACCACACTCTGACAAGTGTAGAAGGTATTCAAGCAGGGTCTGTATAGGACAAGAGTGAGGATCTAGGGCCTTGCTGTCACACCAGACGGCAAACCTCCATTTTAAAAAGTAACACCGCTTTGTGGAATCTCCTGGAAGCAAGCAAGACTTGGGAGACACCCTCAGAAAGACCCAAGGAAGTGAATTCTACGCTTTCAACATCCAGGCCGTGGGAGCCAGAGACTGGAGGTTGGGATGCAGAAGCGCCCCCTCGTGGTGAGGGTTGGAAAACACTCCAATCTCCACGGTTCTTCAGAGAATAACTCCAGAAGAAGAGGGAACCAAATCTGAAGCAGCCAGAAGGGAGCAATCAGAATCATGGTTCCGCGGTCTTGCTTGAGTTTCAGTAAAGTCTTCCCCACCATAGGTAGGGGAGAATACGCATATAGAAGGCCTGTCCCCCAATGAAGGAGAAAAGCATCCGACGCTAGCCTGTCGTGGGCCTGCAGTCTGGAACAGAATTGAGGGACCTTGTGATTGGCTTGAATGGCAAAAAGATCCACCGAGGGGGTGCCCCACGCTCTGAAGATCTTGCGGACAATGGCCATGTTCAGTGACCACTCATGAGGTTGCATTATACTGCTCAACCTGTCGGCCAGACTGTTGTTTACGCCTGCAAGGTATGTGGCCTGGAGAAACATTCCGTGGTGGTGAGCCCAAAGCCACATCCTGACGGCTTCCTGACACAGAGGGCAAGATCCGGTGTCCCCCGCTTGTTGATGTGGTACATCGCAACCTGATTGTCTGAATAAGAATGATTTCACTGGACAACTGATCTCTGAAAGCCTTTAGAGTGTTCCAGACCGCTCGCAACTCCAGGAGGTTGATCTCAAGACCTTTTTCCTGAAGGGACCAAACACCCCGAGTGTGAAGCCCATCGACATGAGCTCCCCACCCCAGGAGTGATGCATCCGTTGTCTGCACTTTTTGTGGCTGAGGAATTTGAAAGGGATGTCCCAAGGTCAAATTGGATCAAATTGTCCACCACTGAAGGGAATTGTGAAAATCGGTGGACAGATGGATTACATCCTCTAGACTCCCCGCGGCTTGATACCACTGGGAAGCTAAGGTCCATTGAGCTGATCTCATGGGAAGACACGCCATGGGAGTTACATGAACTGTGGAGGCCATATGGCCTAGAAGTCTCAACATCTGTCGAGCTGTGATCCATTGAGATGCTCTGGCCATGGAAACTAGAGACATAAGTTTGACTGCTCTTGCCTCGGGAAGATAGGTGCGAGCCGTCCGTGAGTCCAACAGAGCTCCTATAAATTCCAGATTCTGGACAGGGAAGAGATGGGACTTGGGGTAATTTATAACAAACCCGAGTGCTCCAGCAGTTGAATAGTCCTCTGCATGGACTGTAGAGCCCCTGCCTCTGAGGTGTTCTTCACCAGCCAATCATCAAGATAAGGGAACACATGCACTCCCAGTCTGCGTAGAGATGCTGCGACTACAGCTAGACATTTCGTAAACACTCTGGGCGCAGACGCCAGGCCAAAAGGCAGTACACGGAACTGAAAGTGCTGTGTTCCCAGCTGAAATCGAAGGTACTTTCTGTGAGCTGGAAATATCGAGATGTGTGTGTAAACATAAGTCCAGAGAGCATAGCCAATCGTTTTCCTGAATCATGGGAAGAAGGGTGCCTAGGGAAACCATCCTGAACTTTTCTCAGATAAAATATTTGTTCAGGGACCTTAGGTCTAAGATGGGACGCATCCCCCCTGTTTTAGAATCCCAGCCCTTCTTCCCTTTGTGGAACGGGTTTGACCGCTTGGGCCTATAGAAGGGCGGAGAGTTCCTCTGCAAGTACCTGCTTGTGCTGGGAGCTGAAGGACTGAGCTCCTGGTGGGCAATTTGGAGACTTGGATTCCAGATTGAGGGTGTATCCTAACCGGACAATTTGAAGAACCCACCGGTCGGAGGTTATAAGAGGCCACTTTTGGTGAAAAAACATTAACCTCCCCCCAACCAGCTGGTTGACGAGAACGAGCGTCCTGGGATTGAGCCTGGGCAGGCTGCCGAGAAGCAGAAGTGTACCTACGCGTAGCATAGGAATAGGGAGCACTCCTCTTCCCTCCAAAAAAAACCCCTAGATGAGGAGGTAGTTGCAGAAGACGCCCGGTGGGAGGGAGAATCCATAGCAGCATTGTGCTTCTTGATCTGGTCAACTAGATCCTCTACTTTTTCTCCAAAAAGGTTGTCCCTCCGGCAAGGAACATCCGCCATTCGCTGCTGGACAGAATGATCCAGGTCTATACCTTGGGCAGCGATCCTGGATACTACATCAAAGGTGTTGAACGTACCCCTGGGCCAGGAATTTGACACACCTTCTGCTGCCTGACCACCTGGTGAAAAGGCTCGGCCTGCTCCGGAGGGAGTGCGTCAACCAAGCTGGACAGTTGCCTCACCGAGTTCCGCAAGTGGACGCTCGTGAAGAGCTGGTATAGCTGGATCTTGGCAGCGAGCATAGCAGCCTGATACATCTTCCTCCCATAAGAGTCCAAGGTTCTAGATTCTCTGCCTGGGGCCACTGAGGCATAGTCCCTAGTGCTCTTGGCTCTTTTGAGGGCGGAGTCCACCACCATGGAATTGTGAGGTAGCTGAGACCTCATCAATCCAGGTTCACTGTGGAGCCGATATTGGGATTCAGCTTCTTTCGAGATCACAGGATTAGACAGAGGGAACGACCAGTTTGGCATAAGGACTTCCTTCAGTACATTATGCAAAGGAGCTGTTGCAGCCTCTCTAGGCGGAAAAGGATAATCCAAGACCATCTCAGACCTGGGTTCATCCTCAACCTCCATAGGGCAGGGAATAGCCGCAGCCATTTCCCAGACAGAGGTGGTAAAGGATAGACTCTCCGATGGAGGGGAAGGATCAGAGGGAATCCCATAGGACTCATCAGAAGAAAAGTACCTGGGATTGTCCTCTTCCTCCCATGAACGCTCATCTTCCGTGTCGGACAATACATCCCTCACAGCAGTCCGAAACTGAGCCGACCTCGATGGCAATGCCAAGAAGTCGACGCCCGCCTGGACTGCGGTGAAGCTTCCTCCACCAACGTCGAAGGGGAGTTGATCTGGGTGGCAGGCGGCACCGAGGTCGGGGACCTCACCAAGACAAAGGGCCAGATGTCGCTGCAGAATATGGTACGGAAGGCGCAAGCACCCCTGACACCAAAGCAGACTGGCGCAGCAATCCTTCCAGAAGCAGGGCCCTGATGTGCTTGCGAGAGCTGCCGTCAGACAAGGACGTGGGGTCGGTAAAGGAGCCGGTGGGAGAATCCGTCGAGGCTCGGGAGCAGAAACCGGGCTGTCAGAAGACCGACGCATCAGCACCTCCTGAATAGAGGGGGAGCGATCCTCTCGGCGCTGACGTTTCTCGGGGGCCGATTCCCTCAACACCCTGGAGCTCCTGGCACCGTGTGTCAAAGGAGAACGATGATGGTGCTTCTTCGCCTTCGCTTGACACCTGTCAACAAGACTCCTCGGGGCCAGGTCTGACAAAGGTCGGTCCCGGGGGGGGGGGGGGGGGGCTACAAAACAGGAGGCCTTGAGGCAGGTGGAGACCCATTCGATACCTCACTGCTCCCAGCACGAATTGGTCTTTCAGCAGCCATTACCTCCGCTCCTGACACCAATGCTTCCCTCAATACCGATGTCGATCTCAAAGGACCGGGCCCAGCCCCCAAAAGCTTTTCTCGATGGACCTCGAGACGCTTGGGTCCGTTTCTTCATACGAACACACAAGACTGCAAGCGGCTGGGCTATGGTCGGGCTCAAGGCACTAGAAACACCAGGCATGGGTATCGGTACCTGAGATGGTCCGGTTGCACCTCGGAGAAACATGGCCACACCGGATGTCTTAATAAAAACATCTACTTACAAGGTCTTGTGCTAATAATACCTGTGGTTCTTGCCAGAACAATACTAGCAATTTCTCTTTATACTGGTGATTATGTTGCAGATGTCTAGCAGGATAAGGAAAAAACGTTTGCACAGCTGCACTGTGTAGAGGCCAACTGAATTTTGGTTTTGGCTCCTCCTAGGCTGCAAAGCAACCACACTCACATCTGTAGCCCCATCTTATAAAAGTCCTGCTGATCTCGTGGCCTCTTTGGAACAGGAGAGATCTCAAGTGGCTTCTGTCCCCGCTCACTGCGTAGTTAAAATGGCAGTGGTTAGGGCTGCCATTTTGAGACTGGAAATGGCATAAGCAGGAGTGACTGGGGATTGCTCCTGTCCATACCAATCCCAATCTGAAAATGGCAGCCTCCAACCTCCTGCAGAATGTTGTGGCTGCCATTTTGAATATACGACAGGGGTAGGAGTGACTGTGGTCTTGCTCCGAAGAGGCTACCAGACCACCAGGGCTTTTATAAAGGTAGGCCTGGGGAGGGTGGAGTTGGTGGGCAGCCATGGTTTCATTTTTCATTCTGGCAAAAACTGAGCAGCAAATTGCAGTCACAGCTTCCATTTCAGCAAGAACTGAAAGCCCCGGTTTAGGTCACCCTCTACTAAAGTGTTTATGGCACAAGGTGGTTTTATCACATTTAATAAAATCAATTTTAAAAAAATCAATTATGTGCATCAACTGCACTGTCATCTCCAAACATACAGAAATATGTTAATAGGACATCAGCTCCCTGGCCTGAAAAGCAGCACATCACTTCCTAGGTCTAAACATTTTTCTGTTTTGATCAGACATCTTAACTTTATAGCTTTTAATTTTTGGTTTCAGTAATGTTTGCCACAAAGCACACAGAAACACACTTTGGAAATGGTGTATTCATTCTCATTCAGTGAATAACACAATCAGTATTTAAGATGTTTGCCTTCCAAAACCTGTGCTCATGGAGAATCACATTTTTGTAATTCATGGTTTTCAGCACTCCATACACCAATGTGGTTATTCTAGGGAAGCCATAAAATTTCAGTTAAGACCAACTATGCGGGGTTCAAATCTAATTTTTCAGTGCTAAAAAATGTATCTGTTCACTGAGTGAAAACCAACATTTGAAATAACCACTACCAAGATATTCCATTTGCAGAGGTCTAGAGAATTTGGAAGCTCTGGGCCATTTTTGTCTGGTCGCACTGTTCTTTATATTACAAATTCTAGTAAAATCAATACATACAAACGTTCATCTCTTACAAGTTTTCTATGCTTGATTATGTTATGATCACAGCATGACACAGTTCTACACTAAACAACCAACACTGGATTTAGAGTCACCAGCAAGGTAAAAAAAAGGCAACCCTCTTAAAGTACTGTTTTATATGAAGGAGAAAGGAGAATAGAGGTAGCTGGAGAGAGTGAAAATAGCATGCTCCAACGACTAAAAGAACAGTGCAATCTCTGACCTTCAGTAATGTATTGGCTCTCCAGTAGGCTGGTGTATGTGTGAATATCTTTCTCTATCCGTCAAGAAGGCATGCAATGAAGAGACAGGTTAATCAAAGACCAGTTGGGAAACAAAACAAACATTTATTATGACTATGAACCCTTAGCGGTACATAACTGCAGCACAGAATATTTTCCAAGAAACCTGTTAATAAAAGGATATTAATGGTGGTGAGTACTTAGCACTGCAAGGGTGGGGGAAGTTATAGCACATTTACAAACATTTATCATCTTAGGTTATTCCAGTAAATCTGGCAGAAATAAACATTAGGATAACTTATACGTTGACCAGCAGTTTATCTTTATGGGACAACAAAGCATGTGTCCTGATTTTATTACTTTGTTAAGAGGAACAGTTTTTAGTAAATCACGGGTGTGGTTTCAGCAATTCCCTTCCCATGTTAGATTTTACAAACTTGGGAAAAGTATTATTTAGCAAACAGAACAAAAGCCAAGTTAGTAAGGGGCTGAAACACAAAGTGAAATAACTCAAGACTAACATGATCCAGCCTTCTAAGAACTGTTAGTCTTCAAAAACATTCATATTCCAGAATTTATTTTTTCACAAAATGCTTCCTCTCACGGCAGACAATGAAGTAGAAGGCGAGAATTAGTTCTAACAAAACAAACAAAAAACCCAAAAAGCTTACTTGACAATAGCAAATTTAACATGAGTATTAATTTTCATGAGTATTTAGCAATTATTATACCTGTTTCTAACTTCACAAGAGAACAGTAATAGTTTATTCTCTGAATCTTACCTCCTGGAGTAAATCCTTCAGTAAGAATCTGAACACTTGAAATCCGAGCAAATTCTATTTCGTAATGACTGTTTCCATCCAAAAACAGACACCTAGACAGAACATGAAATTTGTTTAATAATTACACAGAAAGCATTTAACAGATTTTACATGGCCTAGTGGCAGTGCTGTGCATTGTCATGCTGCAGGACTGTGTTCCATGCCCAAACTTAGGTCTTTTGCCCCCATAGCCGCCGAGAGGGGGGGGGCAGGGGGGACAAAATTCCCAGGGCCTCCAAGAGGGGCCCAGCGCCACAGTCCCACACGCCCTCCGTCGTCAACCGTCTGCCACCGGGCCGGGCCCCCTGCATTGAAATCACAGCGCCTCTCTCCTCCGTGTGAAAGTGCTGCAGGCAGCAGATCGCCTTCCTCCGGGCCTCCTTCCCTCCCTGTGTCTCGCCCTAGTCTGATGTAACTTCCGCGAGGGCGGGACACAAGGAGGGAAGGAGGGCCAAAGGAGGCGATCTGCTGCCCTCCTGCCTGCAGTGCTTTCACACGGAGGTGAGAGGCGCTCTGATTTCAATGCAGGGGGCCGGGGTCAGGCCCAGTCTCTTGGCGGCCCTGTCTGCCCCCATTCTATTTGCTCAAAAAACCCTCAAAACCAATGCGATCAGCCACTCAGTTGTCCTATTAAAGTCCCAATTTGAATATGATTCCAACATAATCATCAACACCTTTAGTATGTGTGCATGCCATGAGAACTCCTAGCTGCCACCTGTACAGTAAATGCATTTGTCGCACTGAGAGCCATACATCTTGGTAAGTGATTTATGGACCTTGCTGCTAGATATTCGCAGAATTCTTCAGTAAATTAACCCTTTACTGCCTCTTGTAAACCCTCCACAATCCCTGTACCTGATTGTACACAATTTCAATAGCAGAGAAGTAGATTTATCGTTTGGAAAGCAACAATCTAAAATTACAGAAGGGAGACCATGGTAAAAGATCTGGCTGACTCAAGATTGGTCTGCAGGAATTGTTCAAAGGTTAACTGTATTACTGTAACATAATTGAAAAATTTGGTACTACTGATGTTTTGTCAGATGTTCTGGTAGATGTAATGTAAATTGGGATTAATTTATTCTGTCACTTCCACAGTATATAAGCTTGTACATAAACTTGGTAAAGAGTTCTGCAATTTAGATCCTGGTCCTGCAAACAATTTTTGGTTACCTTCCTTAAAAGGGTTATGGCTTGTCTATATTCATTTTTAAATTTGGCACTTGGAACAGGGTCATTTCCTAGAGTCACTAGGATCTATCACTTTAGAGCAATCCTATGTGATTTTTTTTTCCCATCTTTCAACTGAAGGGTTAATTATCGCCCTGTGACCAGTATATCTTTTTTGAAAAGTGCTTGAAGTGGAAATAATGGCTCAACTATTTCAGTTTCTAGTTACGTTTGAGTTTTTGGACTGTACGCAATCAGGTTTTCAGGACTTTAGTGCAGAAACTTGCTTATTAACATTGATTAATGAAGTGAAGTTTTATTTTAGATAAAGAAGACAGCTCTATTATTAGAATTTGATTTAGTAGTTTGATATTTTAGTCTTTCAACTCAGATCTACAGGGATAACTGGTATAATGTGCTATTGCAATTCCCACCTTTTTTAAACAAAGATATTACAGAGTTAGACAGAATGAAGGGATTTCTAAGTACTGCTGTCCAGGTTGTAGGGTTCCCTAGGGATTCCCACTATCTCCTATATTGTTTAATGTTTATTTGAGCTCATTGGACAAAACACATAGCAACATGGTAAGTGATGGAAGATAAAGACAGTCACATTCTACTAATTTCTACTACTACTACTAATCATTTCTATAGCGCTACTAGACATACGCAGCGCTTTACACATTATATGAAGGTATTTTTTCTGTCCCTAGAGGGCTCACAATCTAAGCTTTTTGTACCTGGGGCAATGGAGGGTTGAGTGGCTTGCTCGTCACAAGGAGCTGCAGTGGGAATTGAACCCAGGTTTGTCAGGATCAAAGCCCACAGCCTTAACCACTAGGCTACTCCTCCACTCATTCATTATCAATTCAAGGTTAAATCAACAATGAACATATAATTATATATTTGATCATGGTCTTTCTTTGGTGTTTCAGGCACATAGACAGTAGAAGTCTGCCCAGCTCTGTCCTTATGTTCCAACTACTGAAGTTGCCATCAAAGCCCACTCCAGACTATCCGAATCAGTTTTGTCATTTGCAGGACACAGACCTTAAAAGTCTGCCTGGCACTGTCGTCACATTCCAAATTACTGGAGTTTCTGTCAAAGCTCTCTTCAGTCCTCCTATGACCAAATTGTTATATGTGGGACTTAGACCATACAAGCCAGCTCAGCCTTAGTTGCCATCTAAGCACCATTTGACATACAAACATACAGGCAACCCTTTAAGTTTGCATATGTGTTTGCATGTCAAGAGATGCTTAGATGGCAACTCTGGCTGTATCAATTAAGGCAGTGCTGGGCTGCACTCTATGGGGATATCATATTTCATTTATGCTGACGACGTTGAACTGGTCTTTCTAGTGCAACATCTTTGTTGCAGATGTAAAATTCTCTGTTTTGCTACAAACAGCTGCCTGAAAGAAGTTTCATTCTTTAAAACTGAATGCTGACAAGACTAAAATTGCGTGGGTAGCTGGTACGGATGAATCCATTCCCGTGAAGGGACCCCGTCCTTGAGAGGAGAAAAAATCTCTTTGCGACCAATTTAGTTTGGGAATTGTGATTCTCTGACATTTGGACAATCTGAGATTCTAATCATGTTTCTGTCAACTGTGGCTACCGAGGCAGATTTAAGATTATTTTTCCTTGAATGGTTTTGCAATTGTTTGTTGCCCAAATGATGATATCCTCGAGATTTGATTATTCTAATTGCCTTTATTTAGGACTCGCAGAGAAATTGATGAATGGGGGTCAATTAATCCAAAATACAGCAGCTAGGCTTATTTTATGTAAAAGCAGATACGATAGGGTGATGCCTTTGTTTTCCTCTTTACCCATCGTTGCACGAGGTGAATTTAAGCTACTAGCTTTTAAGATTTATGGATTATGCCCTTCAAATCTTTCTGGATTTATACCAAGATCACAAACATATTCTTTACAGAAAATTTATGTTAATCAATTTCAAATTTTGCCCTCTTCAACTTGGAAATTATTTTTCAAATGGCCTAGTTTTTTTTTTTTTTTTTTTACAACTGCTACCCTGTGTATGTTAATTCTCTACTGCTAGATCTTCATACTGAATCTAATTATCAGACTTCTATGAAATTACTTGACACTAGACTTTTCAAGTTCTTCAGATTCTTTTTATAGAATTGTTTTATTGTATTATGTATATGTAACAATTTTGTAAGCTGCCTTGAACCAATCTGTTGGTATAAGCAGTATAAGTTCATGTGTCATGTTATATAGGAAATCAAATAAAAAAATTAATTATGGCTGCTATATCCCATCGTGCTGTATTGTACTGTGGAAAGGCATCCCTGGGCTCCGATATGGTACCTGTATTACTGAGTCTCAAAACCCCATACCTTCAGTTATCGCCAATTCTCACCTGTGGTTATTGGAAAGTCGGCACACCATAGTCTCTGATTTTTCTGATGTTTCTGAAGTCACAAAGAACGTGGCACCTGCATATAAACACTTTTCATTCAAACACAGTTTTGCTAAAAAGATCTCAGAAGCTGTTCAAGAAAGGTATTTTAACTCTACACACAGTTAAGCTACTACTATTTAACATTTTTATAGTGCATACGCTGTCCCATCTTCTGTTCTGTGCCTGTCTGAAACCAAACAGTGGTGATTTAAGAGGGAAAAGATGCTCTCGCCTCCTGGTTATTTATTTTTTTTGTTACATTTGTACCCCGCGCTTTCCCACTCATGGCAGGCTCAATGCGGCTTACATGGGGCAATGGAGGGTTAAGTGACTTGCCCAGAGTCACAAGGAGCTGCCTGTGCCTGAAGTGGGAATCGAACTCAGTTCCTCAGGACCAAAGTCCACCACCCTAACCACTAGGCCACTCCTCCACTGTTGCTACTATTTGAGATTCTACATGGAATGTTGCTATTCCACTAGAAGTCGGCCCTTGCAGATCACCAATGTGGCCGCACAGGCTTCTGCTTCTGTGAGTCTGACGTCCTGCACGTATGTGCAGGACATTAGACTCACAGAAACAGAAGCCTGCGCAGCCTTCTACATGGTATGTTGCTAGTGGAATAGCAACATTCAATGTAGAATCTCCAATAGTATCTATTTTATTTTTGTTGCATTTGCACCCCGCGCTTTCCCACTCATGGCAGGCTCAATGTGGCTTACATGGGGCAATGGAGGGTTAAGTGACTTGCCCAGAGTCACAAGGAGCTGCCTGTGCCTGAAGTGGGAATCGAACTCAGTTCCTCAGGACCAAAGTCCACCTCCCTAACCACTAGGCTACTTTTCTGTTGCCTGGGGCTCATCACCTTTCTTTCCTCTCTAGTCATGGGCCAACACCTGCTGTGTGGTTCCCACTGCAGCACTCCCAAGTGGTCAGCACTGGGTTAGAGGTGCATACTTAAAGTCCCAGGTGGAGCTTGTGACACACATGGCCAGAACCCATGTGATCTACCACTGGCCCTGGCTCCTACACCATCATCGCTGTAAGCGGAGGAATGCCACGCTTCTGCTGACTAGAATGCAGAAGGTAGCAGCACTGGCAATAGCCTGTGCAAGCTGGCACAAGGAAAAGGAAGAATTAGTGTTCATCTGCAGAGGTGGGAAGAAGGACCAGCTTTCTCTCCCAATGGATAGTGCTGAGAGCAGCAATATGTGAATAGGTGCAAGCTGGTGTTAAAAAAAGACTGGAATCAGGCAAGAGAGATCACAGAGTTGGGGAAGAAAGGAAGAGACTATGATGGACTGCAAAACTGTGCAAACTTCTCAAATCCACCCCCCACACACATCCTCTCCCATCACCCATGTTTTCTCCATATGGATTGTGTGAAAGAGGGAGAATGGAGGGGGAGACACAGTTTACCCCAATAATCTGCTGCTTTTAGCTCCTAGCCACAATTGCCCTTCCCTTGTCCCTTCCTCCCTTCTCACCCATTACATCCCTCACCCGTAACTGTCTTGTTTGTCTGTATTACTTAGATCGTAAGCTCCTTTGAGCAGGGACTGTCTCTTTGTATCAGGTGTTCAGCGCTGCGTGCGTCTGGTAGCGCTATACAAACGCTAATAATAATCTAAAGGAATGAGTGGAAGAGGAGGTAGTACCTCCTATCATATCCTCTCCACACATTCTTTACTCGAGTCAAGAGAAGTGGTTGTGAGGAAGAGAAGACCTTGGACAGTAGGCGGTGAGTGAAGTGGATGGGAGAGAAAAAAAAAAAAAAACTTTCCTCCCATCCATGCTAGTTGGGCACAACAGGTCAAATCAAAGGGAAGAGAGTGCAAGACCGCATGCATGTGTGAATGCACTCGGAGTGAGTGGAGAGACAAAATGTAGTCTTCTGCTAATTCAGGCCCATGGGACTGGAGGGTAGGTGGCAGCAACTCCCTACCATGTATTAAAAAAGGTGAAAAGGCACACAAACAGCTGGCATGGTTAAAAAGTGAGGTGAAGAAAGCTATTAGAGTTAAAAAGAACATTCTTCATAAAAAGGAAGAAGGATTCAACTGATGAAGATAATAGAAAACAGCATAAGGAATGGCAAGTCAAATGCAAAATACTGAAAAGGAGATGAAGAGATTTTGAAAACAAGATTGCCCTGGAGGCAAAACAGAGGGGCATAATCGAAAGGGGCGCCCATGTTTTCCTGAGGACGTCCTCGCAGGACGTCCCGGCGAAGGGGCAGGGAAACCCATATTATTGAAACAAGATGGGCGTCCATCTTTCATTTCGATAATACGGTTGGGGACGCCCAAATCTCGAAATTTAGGTCATCCCTAGAGATGGTCGTCCTTAGACTTGGTCGTTTCTGATTTTCGGCGATAATGGAAACTAAGGACACCCATCTTAGAAACGACCAAATGCAAGCCCTTTGGTCGTGGGAGGAGCCAGCATTCGTAGTGCACTGGTCCCCCTGACATGCCAGGACACCAACCGGGCAACCTAGGGGGCACTGCAGTGGACTTCAGAAAAAGCTCCCAGGTACATAGCTCCCTTACCTTGTGTGCTGAGCCCCCCCAAAACCCTCTCCCCACAACTGTACACCAGGGGGGCACCCAGATGTGGGTACAGTGGGTTTCTCATGGGTTTTAAAGGGCTCACATTTACCACCACAAGTGTAACAGGTAGGGGGGGGATGGGCCTGGGTCCGCCTGCCTGAAGTGCACTGCACCCACTAAAACTGCTCCAGGGACCTGCATACTGCTGTAATGGAGCTGGGTATGATATTTGAGGCTAGCAAAAAATATTTTTAAAAATATGTTTTGAGGGTGGGAGGGGGTTAGTGACCACTGGGGGAGTAAGGGGAGGTCATCCCCGATTCCCTCCGGTGGTCATCTGGTCAGTTCGGGCACCTTTTTGTGGCTTGGTCGTAAGAAAAAAAAAATAAAAGGACCAGGTAAAGTCATCCAAGTGTTCGTCAAGGACGCCCATTTTTTTTCCATTGTGGGTCGAGGACGCCCATGTGTTGGGCATGCCCAAGTCCCACCTTCGCTAAGCCTCCAACACGCCCCTGGGAACTTTGGTCATCCCCACAACGGAAAACAGTTGGGGACGCCCAAAATCGGCTTTCGATTATGCCGATTTGGGCGACCCTGTGAGGACGCCCATCTTGCGATTTGTGTCAAAAGATGGGCGTCCTCCTCTTTTGAAAATAAGCCTGATAGTAAAATCTTTTTTTTAAAGGTATATTAGAATCAAGAAGCCAGTAAAAGAAATCTGTCAGACTGCTAGATGACTGAGGTGTAAAAGGGACACTCAGGAAAGACAAAGCCATAGCAAAGAGACTAAATGAATTCTTTTCTCAGTCTTCACTGAAGATGTGGAAAAGTAATACCTTGCCTGATATCATGAGATAGATTTGCATGTAGTGGGGGCAGTGCATGCCAATCTCTCTTGTGAATATTCATTGTGGATATCCTGAAAACCTGACTGGCTGGGGTGCCTCCAGGACCAGGTTTGGGAACCACTGCTTTAGTCCAATCAGACCAGTCCAGACAAATAGGCTGTGTCCCTCTACCAGCAGACAGAGGAAGAAAATAGTTCTTGTGATTTGCCCCTCAAAGGTATTATGCAGCATAGAATTTCAGTATTTTGAATAGCCAAGCAGTGGTGATCAAAATCTGCCTGATGGCTAATACTAAAATTTCAAGACCAACTGACTCAATCAGGTCATAAACTTACCAGCTGGTGAGGTATATACTCTACTGACGTGCAGATATTTCACTAAGGCAGGAAGTTGTTTGAAATCTAAAAGTCTGAGTGAATTGGAGTCAGAAGAATAAGCCCTAGAGAGCACCCCCCCCTCCCAACTCGACTGAAACACAGCTGAGACGCTGGTTCAGGAAACAAGCCAAATAGGCACCCCAAACAACTCAGAATAAAACCCCAAGATGGTAGTTAAAGTTCAACAGAAACTGTCAGGAGCAGGGCTGTTAGTCCGTCATCTATCCGCTTGGGAGACAGAGGAAATACTGAACACTCTATGCTGCATAACACCGTTAAGGGGTGAGTCACAAACTATTTTCTTCCTTTGTCTCCATCCACTGGTAGAGGGATACAATCCATTTGTCTGGGCTGGTCTGATAGGATGCTATGGAAGAGGGAGATGCCAGAAATGGTATTGAATGGTGATGAGTCAGAGGAACTACAACAACAACAAAAATAAATCTCTGTAAACCTGGCATATGTAATGGGGCAATTTTGCCAAACTAAAGAATAGCAAAGCACTTAGATCAGAAGGTATACATCCCAGGGTACTGAGAAGTAAAGAAGAAGAAGAAGAAAAAAAAAAAAAAGAACTTGCAGAGCTACTACTAATTATGTAAATTATCTTTAAAATTAAGCATGACTGGAGGGTGGTCAATGTAACGCCAAGTTTTAAAAAGGGTTTCAGAGGTGACATAAGGAGTAGGAACATGTACCCCCCCCCCCCCCCCCCCCCCCCCCGTTTACATACAATATTGCAACCCGGTTGTCTGTTTCAATGAGAATAATTTGATTCTTTGACTGATCTCTGAAAGCCTTTAGAGCATTCCAAATGGCCCTCAGCTTCAGAAGGTTGATATGAAGATCTATTTCCTAAGCAGACCAAGTTCCCTGGATATGAAGCCAATCTACATGAGCTCCCTAGCCCAGGTTGGATGCATCTACTGTTAACAATTTTTGAGGAGGCGGAATTTGGAATTGTAGTCCCAGAGTCAAATTCGATCAAATTGTCCACCAGAGAAGGGCATGAGTTAGCTCTGGCAGAATCTGGATTGCATCAACTAGACTCCTAGCCACCTAAGACCACTAGGAAGCTAAGGCCCACTGGGCCACTCTCAAATGAAGCCGTGCCATGGGAGAGCGATGCACCGTTGAGGTCATGTTGCCCATCAATCTCGACATTTGTCAAGCTGTGACCTGCTTGTTGCTGCAGACCAGCGACGCTAGTGCTGTCAAGGTGTCTGCCCTCACTTGCGGAAGAAAAGCTCGAGCCTGGAAGTATCGAGCAGGGCTCCTATGTATTCCAATCACTGAACAAGAAGTTGAGACTTGGGGTAGTTTATAACAAACCCTAGGAGCTCCAACACCCGAGTAGTTAGGTGCATTGATTGTCGCCCCCTCCTGCGATGTTCTTGACCAGTCAATTGTCCAGATAGGGAAACACATACACGCCAAGTCTGCGCACATACACTGCTACTACTGGCAGACACTTGGTAAATACCCTGGGATCTGACGCGAGACCAAATGGCAGAATGTGGTACTGGTAGTGGTGTTTCCTTATCCAAAATCCACGATATACCTCCTGTGACTGGAAAGTATTAAAATGTGGATATAGGCATCCTTCAAGTCCAGAGAGCATAGCCAATCGATTTCCTGAATCATGGGGAGAAGGGTACCGAGGGAAGTCACCCTAAACCTTTTACCAGGAACTTATTCAGGACTTGGGACAAAATCCCCCTGTCTTTTTGGGCACATGGAAGTACCTGGGATAGAAGCCCTTCCCTTCTCGTCCTGGTGGCATAGGTTCGACCGCATTGGCCTGTAGAAGGGCAGAGATTTCCTCTACAAGTTCCTGCTTGTTCTGAGAGCTGATGTATGAAGCGCTCAGTGGGCAATTTGGTGGTCATTGACGCCAATGCAAGGTGTAACCGAGACAGACGATTTGAAGAACCCATTGGTTGGAGGTTACAAGTGGCCACCTGTGTTGGTAAAAATTCAGCCTTCCTTCTGCTGGTAAGCTGTCCAGGACGGTTACTTTGAGTGCGGCTATACTCCTCTAGGGCCAGTCAAAAGTTCGTCCCTTGCTTTGACTGGGGAGCCAGCTGGGGCTTCTGAGGGCGGGACTGGAAACGCAGAGAACACTGGATCAGGGGGTTCTGGGCAAAGCGAGAAGGTGGTGGAAACCTATGCCTCTGATAGAAAGGTTGCTGCCTAGGCCCACTCAAAAACCTCCTAGAAGAGAAGGCTGCAGCTGGAGGTTGCAGAGACAGAGTTTGGATGGTATCTGTATGTTTCTTGATGAGATCCGTGACATCTCTACCTCATCTCCAAACGGGTTGCAACCTCTCCTGAGCCATTGGTTCTAGGTCAGACTGCAGCCATGAAAGTCTGCACATCTTCGCACCCACGGTGGAGAGTCTGGATGCTATATCTCTATATATAAAAGGCACCACCAACGTTCTAAATGAAGCCTCCAGCCAGAAGTGTGAAGGGGGAGAGATATCCGGTTTCCCCATGAGTGTCTGCCCCGCCCTCGCTCTCTCTGTAACACAAACAGTGAAGGAAAACACAGCAAAGCACGAAATCAAATCGCTCTCTCTGTAACAGTGAAGGACTCAGAGGGGGGAGGGGAGAGAGGGCAGAAGCCCTCACTATCTCTGTAACACAAACACAGCACAGCAGGAAACTTAACACTGAAGGACTCGACTCCCAGGGGGGAGGGGACAGAGAGGACAGACAGCATAGGGGAAGGGAGAGAGGGCAGAGGGCAGGGACACATACACTCCCACATGCACACAGAAGAAATCCTTGCTAGCCCCCGTTTCATTTGCATCAGAAACGGGGCTTTTTTACTAGTATTTATATTTATATATATATATATATATATATATATATATATATATATATATATATATATATATTAAAAAAAAAAAAAAAAAGAGTCATATGCATCCCTAGCCAGATATTTTCCACACTCCAGCTGCTTACTGGCCAGCTGGCAAAGTTCTGCGGCCTGCTCCTGTGGAAGAGAATCCATTAAAAAAAAAAAAAAGTGTACTACAGGTAAGGGCTTGAATAGAGCTGGTTGGACTGGATGCGGGCAATAAGTATCGAGGACTGAAAAGCTTTCCTCTCAAAAAAGTCCAGTGTCAGAGCCTTTCTACCTGGGGGCGCCAAGCCACAAATCCCAGTTCATTAGAGGGCAGATTTGATCACCAGAGAGTGGTGAGGCAGCTGGGCCTTCTGGATATGAAACTGCCTATCCACCTTCTTAGGTGCAATCTGCACTGAGAGGGGAGATTCCCAGTTCTTCTTCAGTGCATCTTTAAAGAATAGGATGCAATGGTACTGTAACCCCTTTCTTAGGGGTTTCGTAGTCTAGAACAGTTAACATTTCTACCCTAGACTCTTCCTCAGTCTAACTTAAATGGGTTGGCAGAAGCCACCTCTCTAAATAAAAACAAAAAAAAAACTGTGAAAGAGATCTTCAGGTGGAGATTTACATCTCTCTTGAAATGGGGAGGAATGAGAGGATAGCCCATAAGACGACAACTGTGAGAAGAAGTGTAGGTCCTCCTCTGCGTCTCATGAATGACTTATCAATACTCAGACCTGGCTGAATGAGTCTGTACCTGCCTCAGCTCAGTGGAACCATGTCCATACTACAAAGAACGCCGAGGTACAGCCCTACCGTCCAACTCTGGGGAAGCTTCCTTCTCCAACGTTGCGAGTGGTACGGTATGTATCAATGTCAACACCCTTCGAGGTGCCTGTATAAAGGATCTCTGCACAGGCATGGGCTGAGCCTCAGAAGAATCTGGAGCTGAACTGCAGCTGGCCCAAGCACCCTCTATGCCCGAGCAGGTTAAAGCTGCAGCGTTTACGCCAGCTTCTCCCTGAGCATGGCTCGCTTATCGAAGGCAGGGGGGGAAGCTGAGAGAGGCAGTCTGAGAAAGTGTCTGTGCCAAACCAGTGGCAGGGACCTGGCTGCCTGGAGACTTGCGCACTGGCATCTCTTCTAAAGAGGGGGAGTACTTCTCGGATGTTTTGGTGCTTTCTACACATACGTTGTTCAGGCCCTATGCTTGTGCTTCTTGGGCTTCCCCTGATGCTCAGCATCGTGGTCCTTTGGTGCATGAAGACGATGTTGAACCCATATGTGTCCCTGGTGTTGGGTCCAATGCTCTCACTGACTGTTATCAAAAGAGGTGGAGACCTTCTCAATGCTGGTGCACTCCCACTGGATGTCAAAGCCTTGGTAGCCATGAAGATCAATGCTTTCACTGCCGATGTACCAGCCTTCGAGGAACTAAAAGGATTCTCCTGTTGGACCTGCCGCATCCTGTGTGTCCTTAACCTCAGTTTTAAACACAGAGAACAAGAGTAAGGCACATGGTCAGGATCAAGGCACCCAATGCGCTAAGTGTGAGTCCATCACAGAAATCATCCAATTACATTGGGCGCACTTCCTGAAGCGAATGGGGGTCTTCTGGGACATCGAGAAAAGATCTGCGGCCAAATTAAACTCTTCAATTGTAAACCAAAAAAGGGGCAGCGTTCAAATTGAGGTCGGTACTCTGGCCTAAATGGGCCAAGCAGCTCGCGAACAATAAAGGAAACTTGAAGAGTAAAAAAAAACAAAAAACTAATTAAAATAAAGGGAAAGTAGAAAAGATAAAGAAGAATAAAAAATAGTAGCCTAGAAAAGGAAATATACTCACACAGAAAGGCACTGTGAAAGGGAGAGTGCACCACAAAAAGCATCCTCCCTACCCTGCAGGAAAATAAATGAGACTTAGGGACCAGCGCATGCGCAGTGGGACACTACTAGAAAGTAGTCAGCGTCTGCACCAGGCTCTGTTGGATGATATCACCCAGCTGTGAGAATATGAAGGCCTGCTTGACTTCAGAAATTAACATTTACTCTCCACTTCTCATCAGTTGCTACACAACTGGGCTTTATTCATTTTTTTTAAATATGATTGTTTTTACAATAAAAGTGTTTTATATGTGCATCAAAAATACTTCACGGGAAAGTGAATTTAAATTAAATTGCTATCTAATTAAAGAAGGTACCACTTTGAATTTATTCAAAGTACAATTTGGTTTGCTACAGAAAACTCAAATTTCTCAACAGAACTCTAGAATTCAAGTCCAAAGCAATTTAAAGATTAAACTTATAAACTTGTCTTTGAGCAAAATAGCTCAAATTCAACACAACTCAAAGCAGAATGTAAAATTCAGCGTAGTTTCAATCTAAAAAGCTTATGCCACTGTGTAACATGCGAACCCATGGAAGATACAGGGATTTTACGCACCATTCAGAAGCACTTTCAGCTGCTTGTCATAGAACTCCGTCTCCTTCTGCGAAATGAGCGCACACTCGGCGCACTGCCGTACAGGGTCCACAAAGCACATCCGAGGCAGAGGCACTTTCTTACTGCAGCACTTGTCACAGAAGCACTTCCCACACCTTCGGCAGTGGTGCTGGCCACACAAAGCACAATGGCAGCATGTTAAGGCTCTTCACAAGAGAGAAAGCGCTACAGCACATTAGCAACATCTTCTAAAGCTGCAAAGAGTGGCACATGAAAAAGCAGAGAAGTATCTTATTCAGCGCTCTAGACATCAGCAAACAGTTTATTCCCAGTTTCACATGGAGATTTCTAAATACATTTAAATATAAGGAAACAAAGCCTTTTACAGGGGTCAAAATGCAGCTAATTGCTCGGAAGTCTAATTGAGCATCTTTTCAAATCAATAAATGCATAAACCACTCCTATCTGCTAATCCAAAGGACATCAAACCTTGCCTTTCCATCAAGCATTAGAACACAGTGATCGCTATTTAACAAGCTGAGATGTTATGCCTTTTCTCTCTTTTAAATTACAGATGCTGTGTGCCCCTACCCTGCAACTAACTTTTACAGCAAAGGAAGCAAATACTGGGGCAATGAGAAAAAATGTCCCTGGTAGGTCCACAAAGGAGAC
This sequence comes from Microcaecilia unicolor, assembly GCF_901765095.1. Classification (NCBI taxonomy): domain Eukaryota; kingdom Metazoa; phylum Chordata; class Amphibia; order Gymnophiona; family Siphonopidae; genus Microcaecilia; species Microcaecilia unicolor. The sequence continues at coordinate 37,883 of NW_021963590.1, read as the reverse complement.
TAAAATCCAAGTTTTCAGTTAATTCTTTATCTGAGCTCTGACAAAATCAGGCAATAGTCCATAAAAGCATTCAATTCCTTCTTAGAGGCCAACATGCTGAAGATTCTCCTTGTAGTTAGGGCTGCTGATATACGAAGAAGAGAACGCAGAGGCCCTTTTACTGAAGTGTGGTAAAAACTGAATTAGCTGCACAATATGTAATGCCTCTGTGGTAACTACTGAAGCATGTCCAGCATCTTCCCATACAGTTGACACAGAGAAAAAAAAAATGTCCCAAACACTGACTGCACATTAGGTACATGACAGATAATGCAGATACACAATACCACGTAGTGTCATGGACTTAAATGATCTGCTGTAGTAACAGTTAATATGCAGCAGATGACTGTGCATTAACTGTAAGGCACTGCCCATGCCTTCTCCCTGCCCCTTTTCACAGTAGGCCGTTAACGGTCAAGCTGCCACTAGGTGAAAGCTTGGCTCTTCACCCAGGCCTTTACTGGAAGAAGCAACTAACTCGTCACACACACACACACACACACACACAGTCACACACAGTACTCAGGCAGCATATACTGCAGCAGGACATGTTTATCCACTCCTACTCTAGCTGAGATAACATTTAACCATTTCTCTGACCTCATGTACAACTTTCTTTAAATCAATCACCTTACTTTCTAACTCTTCCCTTCTATATGTTACATCTTTGCTTTACCCTTTGATATCACTTATAATGTTCTGTTACGTATTGTGTTGACGTTGTAAATAGTATACCATGCCATACTTTGTATTGTTTTTGAATATTTTTACTGCTGTAATTGTCTATTGCTCATGTTTGATCTATTCTTACCGTACACCGCCTTGAGTGAATTCCTTCAAAAAAGGTGGTAAATAACTAAATAGGTGCCTATATAGTTTACTAAAAAGGGCCCCTTAGTGTGAAACAGGATCAAAAACATTAAAGGCAGGGGCGGCTCTCTAATTGGGAAGGTGGCCATCTCAGGCAGCAAAACTTTTGGAAGTGGCAACAAATTTCTCCAAAATGCCCCTGCAATGGTCCTCTCACTTTGTTTCAGGCAGGGTGCCATTGTTACTGCCCCACTCCCACAATTAGAGCCCCAAGAACAGTGCACAGCCTTTCAGTCCCTGTATGTCTTCAAAGGCTGTCAGTCCCACCTCCTTTGAAACCAAAGTCTGTGTCAGAGGCTGCTGACCTTAATTTATGCAGGGATTTGAACACCTTGTGCTGCCTCTGTTTGGCAGGCAGCATGGCGGCCAGAGGAAGGAAAGGGAAGAGATGCTGTCCCTAGCAGCCAGAACAGAAGCAAGGGAGAGACGCTGAACAACAACAATGATTCTCCTAGGTTTGAGCAGCAGTTTTACAGCAACATTCCTACCAGTGGAGGTGGTGAAGCAATATTACTGTTTCATATCACAGAAGGCAAGGCAAGGTTTTCAGGAATGCCAGTGGACTAGCCCCTTTCTGACAAGCCACAATATTTCCACATCATTCCCAGTTGCAGAAATATGGGTTAGAAACTCCTGCACAATGAAGATGAAATGTAACTGGGGGGGGGGGGAGGAGAGGGGAGAGAGAGTAAAAGGCTGGAGAAAAAATATGGAAAAGTGCAAGTAGATGCAGTAAAAAGAGAGCTTAAAGGCTGGATGAAATCTGAGTGGACAGAGAGGCACAAATAAATGGAAAAAACTGAAAGAACAATGTCAGAAGTGAAAAGATAGGAAAGGAAAGAAACGGCAAATGGACAACAGACCTTGGAAAGAAAAAGTTAAGAGAAGATTGAGGAAAGAAGAAACCAGTAACTGGTTAGAAAAAAAAATAATTATTTTCAAATTAGTGAATGACATATGTCAGTAGATTTAATTTCCAAAAATCTATCTATACACTTTGCAAGTACAGGAAGAAATGAAGGAAAAGTTGTCTTACCTGATTATTTTCTTTCCTTTAGTTCTACCTGACCAGTCCAGACCAATGGGTTGTGTCCATCTACCAGTGGATGGAGACCGAGAAAAAATAGTTCCAATTAATTCACCCCTTAAAAAGGTATCATGCAGCCTGGAATGTTCAGAATTTCGATCAGCCAAGCAATGGGGCTCATTCTAAACAGCAAATAACTTGGACCATAGAAAAGCCAAAAGGCTCATTTATAACGTGGCTCATACTCAACTGACATACTGATATCGCACAGAGTCAGGAGATTGTCAACCTCCAAGGGATGGCAAACACAGCAAGAGGAACAATTCTGTAAAAGATAATAAGCATGAGAGTTGAGAAGACATATAGAAGGGTGAAAAAAGGAATATACGACCAGAATAACACAGAGGCCCCAACATGCAAATTGCAACTGGGCTGCTATCAACTTGCATCTCCGAGGGACATGAGAGTTAAAGTGTGGTAAGAATGATGCACCTCAGAGCCAGAGATAGCAACATTAAAGAACTGAGAACTCAGAGGCTCATGCATAAAGAAACCCTAGCCTAATCCCAAACGAGGGGGGACTATAGAAAGGGAGTTATACCAAAACCAGTAGGGTCTATATACACACTTTAATCAGAGAAGATAACATGCTGAAATGCAGAGCTGAAGGTCTGCACAACATGCAAAGACAGAGCCACTCTGAGCATAAGCCAGAGGGAGTCTGTTGAACCTCAGAAACAGGGGGCTTCAAGCTGAAGACAGAAAAAAAGCCCTGGCACAGAAGAGAACTGTGGCTAACCATAGGTCAAAGACTAGTTGCCATACAAACCAGCTAGTGTCACTCTCTACAGGAAAGGCTGAGCAATGCTCTATAGACCAACATGAGTCTCACACCACAGCCAGAACCATAAACCCTGAGAAGTTGGGAAAATCAGAGATGCTAAGGACGAGCTGAGGCTGAGAGATCAAAATGGACAGCATCCAGCCTCTAGAGATGGTGCTATTGTCCACATGCAGAGATGGATATTTGGTGTACCTCCAGAGATAGAGCAGTGGTTCCCATCCAAATATGGAGCTTTGCCCCAGATCCAGAGATGGCACCGCATGCCAATTCCAGATAGGGAGCACCGCTCCGCAGCCAGATGGAACTGAAATGCACATCCAGAGACAAAGCCTGATGCATACCTAGAGGGAGAATGGGCTCCACCTTCAGCTGAGCCCCTTATTGTGGGATAAAGATGCGTCCTGAAGCCACAGGTGAAGGAAGCCCACATGTGAAAATGTAGTGAAGCTGACCATTCATAGAAACTGCATATGGAGAGAGGAAGCTATGCTCCAATCTCAGAGATGCAGCCATGCTGAACCTTCAGAAATGGAGCTGTACCCCCAGTGCAGAGACAGAGCTACACTCGAGATTTGGAGGTGGAGCAATGCCCCACACTCAGAAATGGAGCTATTCTGTACCAGCCAAAATGGAGGTGTGCTCCACATTCAAAGATAGCTATGCTCTACATTCAGAGATGAAGCTATATTCTACATTCAGAGATGAAGCTAAGTGCTACCATTAGAGATTGTGCTATGCTCCATCTTCAGAGATAGTGCTATGCTCCATCTTCAGAGATAGTGCCATGTCCCCAAAGATGGAGCTATGCTGCACTTCCCCAACTATGCTTTACATTCCGCGATGGAGCCATGCTCTCTCTGCAGAGACGGTGCTAAAATCCACATACAGAGAAGGAAGTTAGAGCATACTCAAGAGATAACTACGCCAAACTTTTTGAGATGGTGCCATGCTCCACATACAGAAATGGAGCTCTGCTCTGTGTTCAGAGATGGAGCTATGATCTACCCTTAAACAAAAGAGAGGTGCTCTACATTCAGAGATGGAGCTATGCTGTGCCTATAGAAAGAGAGATACGTCCTACTTTCAAAGATGGAGGTATGCTTTATATACAGAGATGGAGCTACATGGTAGACGGAGGCATGTTCTACAGGCAGAAAGAGGAATAGCCATGTCACACAGGCAGAGAGAAAAACACTCCATGGCTAGGTATGCATCAATGGCCCACTTGCAGAGTGCCCAACAGCCGCAATAGAGTTGGTTAAACACAGAAAGATGGAGCTGTGCTCCACCATCAAACAGGGCTTTCAGAAACAGCTGCATGCCAACTTTTATTTAGTAGACATATCCGTAATCAAAAAACAGCTATTTTCACCAAACATAAATCGAGGAACGCTACCTTAGGAGCTGGACCAGAGGCCCATAAGCGGAGAAACAGATAAAGTTTAGCTGCATTGAGAGTTCTCCGTGAGAAATGCAACAAATAGCAGCGTCCAAGACTTGAAAAATAACCTCCAGAACAAGCTGTGGTAAGCCAGCAGGGAGAACACATGGACACAACTGCACTGTATAGTCGGAGGAAGAACTGACCCAAGACAGAAAGGGGCCTGCTGAACAGGGCTGAATTTAGAAAGGAAAACCAGTGCAGGAACAGCAAGGCACTGCTCCAAACTGCAAGAAATGCTGCTGGAGGACAGCTAAAAATCTGAGTGCACCAACAGTGCAAAAAACGTGAAATTGTGGCTGAGCGCAATAGCTCAAGAAGCCATAGCGGAAGCCTTGTGGGAAGCTGTAAAATGGAACCGCCTGGCTAAGGTGGCCACATACCATAGCATTGAAATCCGAGTGCTGAAAATCAGGCGATGAGAAGGACCAAGCCCAAAAAAGATTGTGACCAAGCACAAGGCACCTGGAACGGCCTCTGAGGAGGAAGCAGAAACCAGACCAGCGGACAATGTGCTGAGGAAATGCCGACCTTAGAATAACAGGGAAAACGAGCACTGAATAGAGTGCCAGACAGCCCAGCCTAGCGGGCTGTCAGCATGGTTGAGCACTAAGGACTGTGTCAGACAGAAGTGCCTGCTACCACAGCAAAGACTCACACCTGTGAAACCCTGGGAAGACCAGTGCTTATCCCAATGCACATGGGCATGAGGAAATAAACAAGCACGGAAGAGCTGAAATGGCCGCGGACATCTGAAGAGTTCTCAGAATGCCGGAAATATACTGTACCAAAAAACTCACCGAGCTATACCAAGAACAAATAAGACTTACCTCATGGCCCTCCTGTACCCCTTAGCTGGACGGAACCGACAGTGGGAGAAAACATTAGCTCATCTGGGCACAAGAATAAACAATAGTACTGGCAGAGGTAAAAAGTTATATATGTATAGCAGCTAGACAAGCAAGATCAGAAACTGCGTGTCATAACATAGTGGAACCATCTGGAAAAGAGGCAGCCCACAAAAACTATAGACGGCAGGCGCACATGAGACTGGTTAACAATAACATATGGATGGAACAAGTGGCCATGAAGAAAATACCACTAACAGTTATAGTTTTCAAGTGAATATCCCACGCCGTTATGGCGTGGGATAGGACTGCAGGAAGAACTCTCGCCACGCAAAAGCGACCAGCTTAGAAAACCATTGAAAACCTAAGAAACAATAAAACAAACAGCACTTACTTTAGGAAACATGTCCCTGGAAAAAGTGACAAACATACCTGCCAGCAGGAAAGTGTTCAGACTAGTCTCATGCAGGCCAAGGCAGTTTACACAATAAAGTGTAGCGATATTACATTCCATATAAAATCTTCCCTCGTTTAGTTTTAGACCCCATGGAGTAAGGCAGGAGGGGGTGAAGAGGGAACTGGCAAAACCGTATGCCACCCAGGCTGGGGGATGAGTAACTCAGGACACTGAGTATCATTCAAGTTTAGATAGTAAAAGAGCCAGACCAACCAGCAACAACCCCCTGCTCAACTGCCACCTGGAAGAACTGGGTCAGGTGCTGCATGATCTGCTACCATCTGCTTGGAGACAGAGGAAAATACTGAACATGCCAGGCTGCACGATACACTGAAGAAGTGAATTACTTGGAACTATTTCTCTGTCTCCATCCGTTGGTAGATGGACATAACCCACTGGTCTGGACGGGAAGGAAGTGCTGTTTGAATCTCTAGTGTTCCAATGCATGCAGAGAGTGGCTCATTACTACTACTACTACTACTATTTAGCATTTCTATAGCGCTACAAGGCATACGCAGCGCTGTACAAACATAGAAGAAAGACAGTCCCTGCTCAAAGAGCTTACAATCTAATAGACAAAAAATAAATAAAGTAAGCAAATCAAATCAATTAATGTGAACGGGAAGGAAGAGAGGAGGGTAGGTGGAGGCGAGTGGTTACAAGTGGTTACGAGTCAAAAGCAATGTTAAAGAGGTGGGTTTTCAGTCTAGATTTAAAGGTGGCCAAGGATGGGGCAAGACGTAGGGGCTCAGGAAGTTTATTCCAGGCGTAGGGTGCAGCGAGACAGAAGGCGCGAAGTCTGGCGTTGGCAGTAGTGGAGAAGGGAACAGATAAGTAGGATTTATCCATGGAGCGGAGTGCACGGGAAGGGGTGTAGGGAAGGACGAGTGTGGAGAGATACTGGGGAGCAGCAGAGTGAGTACATTTATAGGTTAGTAGAAGAAGTTTGAACAGGATGCGAAAACGGATAGGGAGCCAGTGAAGGGTCTTGAGGAGAGGGGTAGTATGAGTAAAGCGACCCTGGCGGAAGATGAGACGGGCAGCAGAGTTTTGAACTGACTGGAGAGTGGAGAGGTGACTAAGTGGGAGGCCAGCAAGAAGCAGATTGCAGTAGTCTAAACGAGAGGTGACAAGGGTGTGGATGAGGGTTTTGGTAGAGTGCTCGGAAAGAAAGGGGCGGATTTTACGGATGTTGTAAAGAAAGAAACGACAGGTCTTGGCGGTCTGCTGGATATGAGCAGAGAAGGAGAGAGAAGAGTCAAAGATGACCCCAAGGTTTCGAGCTGAGGAGACAGGGAGAATGAGAGAGCCATCAACAGAAATAGAAAACGGGGGGAGCGGGGAGGTGGGTTTGGGGGGGAAAATGAGAAGCTCGGTTTTGGTCATATTTAATTTCAGGTGGCGTTGAGACATCCAGGCAGCAATGTCAGACAAGCACGCTGAAACTTTGGTTTGGATGCAAGGTGAGATATCAGGGGTAGAAAGGTAGATTTGGGAGTCATCAGCATAGAGGTGGTAGGAAAAGCCATGGGATGAGATTAATGAACCAAGGGAAGAAGTGTAGATAGAAAAGAGGAGGGGACCAAGAACAGAACCCTGGGGTACGCCGACAGGCAGAGGGATAGAAGTAGAAGAGGATCCACCAGAGTGAACACTAAAGGTGCGGAGGGAGAGGTAGGAAGAGAACCAGGAAAGGACAGAGCCCTGGAATCCAAGTGAGGACAGGGTATCGAGAAGTATGCTGTGATCGACAGTGTCAAAAGCAGCGGAAAGATCAAGAAGAATGAGGATGGAATATTGACCTCTGGATTTAGCCAGTAATAGGTCATTGGAGACTTTAGTAAGCGCAGTTTCGGTTGAGTGGAGAGGGCGAAAACCAGATTGTAATGGGTCAAGAATAGCATGTGAGGAGAGAAAATCAAGGCAGCGGCGGTGAACAGCACGCTCAAGTAATTTGGAGAGAAAAGGAAGGAGGGAGATGGGTCGGTAATTAGAGGGACAAGTAGGGTCAAGTGAAGGCTTCTTAAGGAGAGGTGTGACCACAGCATGTTTAAAGGCAGCAGGGACAGTCGCAGTGGAAAGTGAGAGGTTGAGAATGTGACAGATAAAAGGAATAAGAGTAGGAGAGATGGCATTAAGAAGGTGGGTGGGAATGGGATCAGAGGAACAGGTGGTACATTTTGAGGAAGAAAGGAGAAGTGTAGTTTCCTCAATAGTAACTTCAGGAAAGGAGGAAAGGGAATGAGGGGAAGGAGAGAGAGGGGAACGGACTAGTGGAGGGAGAGCTGGTGAGGTAGAGAAAGCAAGGTTTATCTTTTGAACCTTGTTGTGAAAGAATTCAGCAAGGGTCTGAGGAGATAGTGAAGGGGGAGTTGGGGGAGGGGGCACCTTGAGGAGAGAGTTCAATGTGGTGAAGAGAAGTCGAGGATTAGAGCCAAGAGAGTTGGTCAGTTGGATATAATAATCCTGTTTGGCACGTAAAAGAGCAGATTGGAAGGAGGTCAGCATGAACTTGAAGTGTAAGAAATCAGCAAGGGCCCGAGATTTCCGCCAGAGGCGTTCGGCGGAGCGGGTACAGGAACGTAGGTAGCGGATATTAGAAGTCAGCCAAGGTTGGGGTTTTGTACGCCTTACAGGGCGGGTCATCAAAGGTGCAAGAGTGTCTAAGGCAGAGGATAGAGTATTGTTGTAAGAAGAAACAGCCTCGTTGACAGACGTGGATGGTGCCACAGTAGAGAGGAGGTTTGAAACATGGGAGGATAGAGATGAAGGGTCAATGTCGTGAAGATTCCTAGATAAATTAGATAGGATAGGACGGGACTGGGAGGGAGGAGATTTAAGTGTGAAAGTTATAAGATGGTGATCAGAGAGGGGAAGATCGGAGGCAAGGAAACTAGAGGGTGAACAGTTGGAGGAGAAGATGAGATCTAGACAGTGACCATTTTGATGAGTGGGGGAGGTGGAGCATAGTTGGAGATTAAAGGACGACGTTAAAGCGAGTAACTTGGAAATATAAGAGTTGGAAGGATCATTAGCAGGAATATTAAAGTCACCAAGGATGAGAGAGGGGGAGGAAGGATCATGGAAGAAGGCAAGCCAGGCATCAAAGTCACTGAGAAAGGATGAAAGGGACTTATCAGGGGGATTTCAGTTTAATTTTGTCTACATATTTCTATTTTTAATTTGTGGTACATTTATTCTGTATTTGGTGAGGGTCTGTGTTGTATTTGAGACAGAGGTCATGTATATATTAGCATGGAGTTTCTATGCAGGGCCAGCCTCAGGGGGCTCCAACCCTGCCCAGGGCTGAAAAGGACACAACCTGCTAGTTATTTGTAATGTCCCCTCACAAGTTTCTACTCTTGGCCCAGGCATCTCTAACACCGGCCCAATTTCTATATAAGGATCTGCAGTTGTCCAGCTTGTTTAGTGTTCCTAATAGGTGTATTGATATGTGTTAGGGCCAACTGCAATACAGTGCTGTCATTTCCTAGGTAAGGTCCTTGTGTGGGTTTTGGGAGTTACTGTTATGGTATGGTAGAATTGTTCTGTACAGAAGTCCTGAGTGACATTTGCAGAGTTTTGTATTACTTCACAATAGGCCCGTCGTTGTGAGGGTTTATGTTGCTGTCACTGAGGTGACACTGGAATCATAAATTTTCAGTTTGTACAGCAATTTCAGTGAAGCAATATCTTAGTTTCGTGATGGGGGCTTCTGTAGATGCAAAATATATGTTTATATTTAACACCATGATAGTTCATTGTATAAGGTCATTTTATTTCCCCTTTTAAGTACCCTAAAACTCAAATCAACTGCTACTGTACCACACTGGCAGAGTATAACCTGGGATTGTAGAATTTTCCTACTATATAGCTTGGTATATAAGGTTTATTCTTTTTTTCTTGCCTGATCAGTATTTTGAACAAGGGGACCCTCCACCCCAACTTTATTCTCTGAAAGGAGCTCTAAAGGAGCCCCATCTCATATCTCACCAGGCAGCAGACTGCTTTGAGTCATCACTAGAAGTATGTTATACTCACAGTGCTAATCTGGATTACAATAAATTGTAAACAGTCTTGTGTAATGCTTACAATTAATATTTCTATTATATTAACAGACTAGTAAAACAGGCCCGTTTCTGACACAAATGAAACGGGCACTAGCAAGATTTTCCTCGGAGTGTGTATGTTTGAGAGAGAGAGAGAGAGAGAGAGAGAGAGAGAGAGAGAGAGAGAGTGTGTGTGTGTGAGATGCAGTGTGTGTGTGAGTGAGAGAATGAGTGAGAGTGTGTGTGTGTCAGAGAGAGAGAGTGTGAGAGAGACAGAGTGTATGTGTGTGTGAGAGAGAGTGTGTGAGAGTGTACATGAAAGACAGAGAGAGAGTGTGTGTGTGTGTGTGGGGCTCCGAGTTCCATGACCCCCTCCTTCCCTCCCTCCGAGTTCCAGAATCCCCTTCCGTCCGAGTTGCAGGCCCCCCTCCCTCCCCACCGAGTTCTTGGCCCCCCTTCCCTCAGAGTTCCATGCCCCCCTCCCTCTCCTCCCCAGCGTGTTCCATGCTCCCCTTTCCTTGGAGTGTGTATGTTTGAGAGTGAGTGTGTGGGTGAGAGATGGGAGTGTGTATGTGAGAGAGAATGAGTGAGAGACAGTGTGTGTGTTTGTGTCAGAGACAGAGTGTGTGTGTGAGTCTGTGTGTGAGAGAGAGTGTATGTGAGAGACAGTGAGTGAGTGAGTGAGTGAGTGTGTGTGTGTGTGTGTGTGTGTGAGAAAGTCTTGAAGCGTTCGTGCGCTCTGTAAGGCTCCATCTCCTCAACTGACGACACGTAGTTCCGGAACATTGCAGGAATGCTTCAAGACTTGAAGGCTTCACTTTCTCGGCTTCAGAACGTTGGAGGTGCATTTTATTATATAGGATTATGAATCTGGGGTGGTAATTTCAATCATGCCAGGGGCACATGGTATGACCAAGTCAGATCCACAGGTGGTGGGATGTTTAGGCCATGCTGCCCCTCTCCTTTTCCTTCTTTAATACTTTTACTCACAACTTACTCCCCTGCCACCCCTCCCCCCAATTTTTTTTTTAAATTAAATACTATAACTTGGCTTGAGTGTCACTACAAAAAAATGTAAGATACTGCAGTTTGTTTATATTTCACAATTAGTTATAATCAAACCAAGTATCTTGTACAACTCTATCTGCCCCCCCCCCCAGACAACCAATATCAATACAGATTTCTCAATACAGTTAATCACTCATTTCTGATTTGGGATTATTTGTGTCCTACTAGAGTTTCTGGCTCTTATTTGGCTTTAGTATAAACTTCACAGTGTATGCAATTTTCTATAATGTTTGATTTGTTGAATAAGTTACCAAGTGAATGTTAATTGAAGGGTCCATTGCAAATTAGAGTTGATTATGATTAGATTGGATTTGGATTGTATAAATATATATGAATAATTGCATCATGAAGTGAGATTTCTGACATGATAAATCAATAAATCTTTTGATTATTAAGAGCAGCTTATAACATTCAATTTTTCCACCCAATACAAAGTAAATAAATATATAAAGTGTTAAAAGTGTAAGAAATTGAGGTCCTGTAAAGTTTATACTACTAATACAGCACAGGTGGTGGGAAAGTGAACTCCCCTGTCTAAGTAATTGGTATCTTATTTGGCTTTGCCAAAAATGCCAAGCCACTGCTGCTTCTAAACCTCAGGAGCTGGGGGGGAGGGGGGGGAGGACACTGCATTTTCCATGAGCTTAACCAATTGCTAGCCAGGAGCTCACATTTTAGCTATGCTGCACCTCAGCCTTCTACTTGCTGGAAAGTTTATCTCTGCAGTGTGTAGGACGAACTGCTTTAAATACGTTTGTTTCATACCTGCTAGTATAGGCCATGTGTGTAAATGAAAGGGAACATTAATCTTTTGCTAGCTGATGCTCCCATTTCATGCACCATTACTAATTGTAGAGCGTTCGGGCCACAAAGTCTTGTACTTCACTGAGTGTTAACATCACAGATGGACAGAAGAAAATGACTCCATTTAGGAGTTAAAAAAAATACTCCTTTTATCCAAAAGGCCCATTTTCCAAAAAACTCCAAAACATCTCAAAACGAAAAGCAAGCAATTGTGATCCCCAGGTTGTGTTTTGTCTTCGTCCAGAAAAAAATATATTTTCTTTGGGATTTTTATTTGTATAGATATCGCAGCCCAGTGCTTTGGCCTCATCCCACCTGGTACACAAAACATTTCTGTCCAGATGAGATGTTGCCATAGTAGAGCATCATCCTCGCTCCTTTCAAATCTAGTTAGTCTGGCAGCAGTGGCAACTGTAAGCCTAGCACAAAGAGCCAAGAGACTCTTAAAAAAAAAAAACAACATACAGAGGAAAGAAGTGGGAATAATTTCTGTTATCCAGAAGAATCACCTCTGAACGGCCTTGATACCAATCATTCTGGACACAGGTGTTGTACTTTACAGGGCAGATAAAAGAAAAAAATATGGAATTTCTGATTTAAAAACATTTTTCTGACCTTTCTCGTTATGAAATCGAATTTCGTGTCGCACTGCATGCAGCGGGGACACTGAAAACAAAAGAAGAATGTAAGTTTTTCAATGTAATCGCGTTACAACATACTTAAACTCTTAGCATAATTTTTGAGTAACAAGAATCAATACGTTGTACACTAAATAAATTCTTATACCATCTCAAAATGGGGAAATGGGTCTGTCTATATGAAATTACAGCAAATTTGAGGGAAATAAAGAGTAACTTGGGGATATGGAGCAAGAGTTATCTGTCATGGTGGGGAAGAACAGTAGTGTAAAACTGAATGTCTTGCCTAAGCTATTATATCTTTTTCAGGTCCTACCTGTTAGGGTAACAAATGGGGACTTGAAAGTTGCAGACTTTCTTGTGTGGGAAGGGAAAAGACCCAGAGTTATGAGAAGTCTTGAGAGAAGCGGACATTTCGCTGGGTAAGTGAACATTATTTTGCTCTGCGCTTTCACGATTTAAAGATTGGGGATAAAAGAGAAATTGTATGTTTACTGATTAGACAGTTTGAAAATTCAAACGTTATTAACGGGTTTCCATGGTATAAAACCCTTTTCCCAAAGTTTTAAACTTGAAATTTCTGCAAGAGGTAGGAATTTAATTATCATAGTCTACAGCACTAACAGATAGCCTGTAGAAGGCAGGGCCTAGTTCAGGGTTCATACCCACCCCAGACACATCTCTTCATTTATAGTCTTAATTTACAGTCAATTATTCTAATTAGGATAATGAAAGGAGTTTTCATTAGAGTTTAATTACATTTCATTAGTTTCTGAGAGGCAAACACTAAATAAAACCACATAATATACCATATAATCTTAAGCACTTTAATATCCCTAGTACCTTAAGTTTTAATTAAAAAAAACCTCAATAATACTGACAGCAGTCCAGAGGTGCTATTCAGTCTTTTGCACTGAATGTCACATGTATGTTTATCTCCCAGTTGGCGAGAGGTTATATGTGTGTGATTGATGCAAAAAGCTCCTAGCTCTCAGAGAATGAGCCTGGTCTCTTGAGGCTAGAGTAGCAGACTTGGAAGAGCTGAGTGGGACAGAGGTACACAGAGGAGACCTACAGGGACGTTGCAGAGAAGTCCCTCCTCTGGTCTGACAGCCCCTGTGCTTTGGAGAAGGGAGGTCTCCTAAAAAGAGAGCATCACCAAGTTGAGGGGCCAAAATTGTGGATCAAGTGGCCTAGGTACATAAGGTCTTTGAAGGCCTTAGATCAATTTAGGAGGTAGCTTAAGCCATTGTTCTTAGAAGCATTTGGCTACCAGCAAGCTTCTGTTTAGGTACGAATCATAGCTGCTTTGGTAAACTAGTGAGTAATGTATAGTTGATGATAGTTTGCTTACTGTGTGTGGAGCCTTTGGTGTTGTATGTATATGATATGTTTTTGTTATGATGTCATTTCATTACTATGAATGCACTTACTGTAAACCGCTAAGAGCTCTAAGGATTGTGTGGGTTATATACATTTTAAATAATTCTCCAGCAGATCCTACTCAAGAGGAAGGGACAGGTCAGCTGTTTATAATTATTATATACAGATACTTTCTGTCCCTAGTGGTCTTACAATCTGAGTAGAGTATTGTATCTAGGGCAATGATAGGTTAAGTGACATGACAGCAGAAGAGAGGGTTCAAAAGTACACAAGTGAGGCCACCTCAAGACTGGCACAATGTAGAGATCTTTAATGCCAAAGATCCGACACGGGCCATGTTTTGGGGCAGACAAGCGCCTGCCTCAAGGGTCATATACTTTCTGATAAAAAGTCCAAAGCAATACTCTAAAAACTCATCAAATTAAGCAACAGGTTGTACAAAAAATGTCCAAGTACAATAATGATTTTTTGCTCTTGGCAATCCTCTACATAAACCATGAGGCTTGTAGATGAATACCATTTGAGTATTTAAACAGAATGAGAAAGATGTGTTAAAATGTGAAACAAGCCATTCTGTAATGTTTTAATGGGGCAGATTGATTGGTGTGAGAATCTTTCAATTCAATTCTTGTATACTGCTAATATCCCCTTTCCAAGGTTCAGTGCAATTTACATTTTAGAGGGGACAAAAGTGATAGTGTTAGTGTGAGGTATGAGAAACATTAGAGACCATTGGTGTAATGCATAAGACTAAAAACAAAGGAAAGGATAATGGATGATACTAAGTAGTAAAAAGTCATGATGGATTACTATGAAGCAGTCTTTGGGAAGAGAAAAGTTATTGGCCTGTTCCTGAAGCTGAGGTAGCTATTTTCTGTTCTGATGGGAATAGGTAGAGAGTTCTTGACTCCAAGTACGGGGAATAGAGAGCTGAAAACCCTCTGATTTTGAATTGTCTTTTGAAATGGTGATGCTAGGATTAGTTGTTTCAGTCTGTTAGACTGGACCAGATATAGCAAAGCAGTCTTAGCAGCTCAGAGGTGAAGCCCTGTAAGATTTGAAAAACTAAGCAAGCAGCTCGGAACCCGAGTCTTTCTGCTATGGGAAGCCAGTGAAGTTTGTTTAGAGGAGTTGAAACACTAGTATATCTATTCAATCTGTATATCAGTCTAGCAGCTGTGTTCTGTATGATTTGCAGTTTTTTTTTCTAATATTGGCAAGAAATAGAATGTTACAGTACTAATCCAACTGAGGTAGGACTAACATTTGGATTAGAAGTACAAAGGCTTTTTCGTCAAAGAATGGTCTGACTAGACGTAGCTTTCTCATTTTCAATAGCGTTTTCTTCCAAAGCTGATTAATATGGGAAGAGAAGGTGAGAGAAGAATCGAGCACGATCCCTAATATAGTGTAGGATTGGGAAAGGAGGAAAACGGGCAGCTAAAGTATGGTCCTACGGAAAGCTGAACAGTGAGAAACAGGCTTACGGGCTCATTTTCGAAAGAGAATAGCATTTCAAAAGTGGTATGAAGCAGCATTTGGATGTTTTGCTTCCCCAAAATGTTCAAGTCACTATTCTGAAACTTATTTTGCAGATGTTATCTATGCATTTCATCTGCGCCGTGTTGGGGGCGGGATTAGGGCATTCCTAACACTTGGACATTTTTCTGCCATAATGGAACAAAACAAAAACGTCCAAGACTAGAACTAAGACATTTTTGAGCTAGACCTGTTTTAATAACGACTAAGCCACAAAAAAGTGACCTAAATGAGATGACCACTGGAGGAATAAAGGAATGACCCCCCTTATTTCTCCAGTGGTCACTGACCCCTTCCCATGTCTCAAAGATGTGAAAGAAACAGTACAAAGCAGCCTCTATGACAACTTCAGATGTTATGGCCAATCCTATTAAAACAACAAGCAGGTTCCTGGAATAGCCTAATGGTAAGTGCAGTACACTATGAAGAAGGGGACACAAGCCCACAATCCACTCTTACACTTGTGGTGGAAAATGTCAGCCCGTACAAAACCCACCAAAAATCTAGCGTACCCACATATAGGCAACACCTGCAGCCATAAGGGCTCTTTACTCTGCCAGAATTTTGCTCGACTGTGGAGTGCAGAACTTGCACAGAATTCTCCGGTCACGCAGAATTCAACATTTCTGTGCAGAATCTGCACTCTCCCCCCCTGCCCACCCACCCTGAGCACAGAATGCCCTGGTGGGCTAGTGGCCTCTTCAGAGGCAGGAAAGAACCTCACTCTTTCCTGCCCCACTGCCACTGCTCTCTTGCTGGTGCCGTACTTTTCCCAAATGGCCGCCGAGACTTCAAGTGGTAATCTTGTGAGTTTATTGCTTGAAATCTAGGAGGCCATTTGGAAAAAGCACGGCACCAGCAAGAGAGCAGTGGCAGTGGGGCAGGAAAGAGTGGGGGGTTTTCATGCCCCAAAGAGGTTCCTCTGCTGCAGCTCCTCCTCTTCCTACGTCATGGGTGAGTGCAGGGGTGGCTGGAAGGAGGAGCTGAATAAAAAAGAGGGAGGATGCTGTGGATGGGAGGGGGCTGCAAAAAGGGTGATGCTATACGTGGGGGAGAGAGGGGCTGTAAAAAAAAAAAAAAAAGGGGATGCTATGAGTGGGGGAGAAAGAGGCTGTAAAAAAAAGGGGCTGCAAAAAAGGGGGATGTTATGTGTTGGGGAGGGAGGAGCTGTAAAAAAATTGGAATGCTGTGGGTGGAAGGTAGCTGTAAAAGAGGGGGATGCTATGAGGGAGGGACTGTAAAAAAATGGATGCTATGGGTGCTGGGAAAAATACAGATGGTACCTAGGGAGAGGGGGCTGTAATATTAGTTAAAAGTCTGCCAAATAAACTTGCAGAATTTACAAACTTTGTGTGCAGAATTCCTGCAGGAGCAGCTACTGTAGTGATTTATAGTTGGGTACAGTAGGTTTCTGGTGGGTTTTGGAGGGCTACCCATACAATATAAAGGGGGGTAATGGTGAGATGTGTACCTGGGAGCTTTTATGCAAAGTCCACTGCAGAGCCCCTAGGGTGCCCCAAGCTCTGCTTGGATGTATGTGTGGCCAGTCAGAATACTGCCTCTTACTGAATTCAAATGGATTAATTTTGTGCCTTTTTCACTGTTTCTTTTTTTTTTTTTAATAGACCAAAATGCTAACTGCACTGAGCAGAAAAACATCTAGCAAGTGACCAGTTAAAAAAAAAAAAGTTTTTGCTGTTTTGAAAATCGCTATATTCGTTATTCGGCTTCCGAGCAAAACATCCAGTGGCGACCTCGGGCGGGCCAAGGCCGTCCATAAAGGACGCGTTTGTTTTTGTTTTACGTTTTTGGCATGCGCAGAGCAGCCAGCATAATGCTTGGCTGCTCTGCGCATGCTTTACGGGCCGATTACCGACGGCTTTAACGAAGGGTTAGTGAATGCAGGTGAGCTGCAACGAGCAGCTCATTTGCAATTCCCTTTCCTTCGCGCATAGCCCTTCCATACTGCTTCGCTATGGAATTCGGTACAGAATGGCTCTAACGAGGACTTTTGTGCATCTTGCCCCCAAAGTTGTAGACCTCATATCGAGAATACCCCTCTTACTCTGTTGAAATCACTTAACATGAGCTCTAACAGAACTATGAATACTGACAATGGAAACCCTTCATTAGAAATACATAAGAGTCTTCTGTTTTGAATAGTAATACTTGGGGGGGCGGGGGGGGGGGCTACCTCAACTGTTGAAAAGCATTGCTGACATCTTCCATCCGCCCAGGGTTGCCAGATGGGCGGTTTTCCCGCCCAATTGGGCGGTTTTCTGCAACCCGCCGCGGGAAACTTTTGCCCGCGGTGGGTTGCGGTTTTTTGGGCTTGTTTTTTTTTTTCTGGGCGGCTTTTCGACCGGTGGGGGGTGGGGCTAATGGCAACAGAGGCGGGGTTTGGTGACATTTTGGGTGGGGCTGATGATGGTGGGGGTGGGGCTGATGACAGCGGGGGTGATGATGGAAGGGGCGGGGTTGATGGCAGCGGGGGTGGGGGTGATGATGGAAGGGGCGGGGGTGATGACGTTGGGGGTGGGGTGTGTGCGGTTTTTGGACTGTTTTGGGTGGGAATTTTTTTTTTATATGGCAACACTGCATCCGCCTATAGATCTATAAGACTTGTTTGTGCATACTACCAGCTAGTAGTTCGCAGCTACATGAATTTTCTTCTCGTCGGGTTTTGTTTGTTTAATTCGGGGGGGGGGGCATTCCTGGAAGGAGGAACACCTCCCCAGTAAACGTATACTTAATGTCCCATGCATTAACAGCTATCGCTTATACACAGTATTCTCTAAAAGTTTCTGATTCTGACGGATTAGTAGCTTCAGCCAAACAAGAGAGGCTGGAAGACCCGGTGGAAGTGCTATTCCGTAAATTGAGACACGCATTCGCTAACGTCGATAGGGAGATGACAGAATAAAAACTAGCGAAAAACTCAACAGCAAGCAAAACTGCAAAAAAAAAAAAGTCATCAACCATCGAATCAAAAAAACCCCAAAACGTTAAACCATACACCGATTCCAACATCTTTCTGGCACTGGCATGATGCACACGAAATGTGGACATCACCTCTATCCCTGTACAATCACGAATCGCTTAAACGTGAAATATCAAAAGACCAACCCAGTAATAAAAAATGCAACGACACAAAAACTCGGTTCACACATATGCTCACGGGGCCAGGCCCAGAAGGGATCACCGCAGCACCGCATGTTGGACTTGGTGAGGCAGCAGGGCAAAGGCGCTGCCAGATCCTGTTTGCAAGCATTCTCCGCACAGATATCTCATTAGAAACGGGCGCAGTCCAGGAGCTCCAGAGGCACTAATGGGGGGGGGGGGGGGGGGGGGGGGATGAGAGAGGAGGAAGGGAGCGCGCCCCCGGCCCTCCTCACTTACTTCCTTATCAGGTACCCACTGCGGCTCGTCCAAACAGAAGGGGCTGCTGAGCATTCCGCTCTCGGGGACCATACGCAGCCCGCTTGGTGACCGCACCAGTTTCTTCCCATCCCGTTCAGAGGACATCTTTGCCCCCCCGACCCGAAGAGCCACTCTCTCTAGTCCAGCCCCCAAAGGGAAAAACTACCGAGCAAAGAACACCTCAGCCAATCAGACATGCCACCGCGCACACCCCCATCATAATTGGCAGCAGCTTGGCCCAATGACACGTACGGCGCTGCTCGACGCTTTCTGTTTTCGAGTTTAGGTGCGGGGCGTGTCGTGCCACACACATTGCAAGCCAATCCCGTTCCTCAAAGAGTGACGGGAGGGGGAGGAGCCGTGCGTACGCCTGATAAGTTACCAATAAGATGTTCGGAAAGAAACATTTTCTTCTAGCATCAGTGTTAGTGAATACTGTGAGCCAATCATCGATCAGAGTGGATGTAATGCAGATTGTGATTGGAAGATTCCAAGGTGAGGGGGAAAAGTTCAATCAATTTGTCTATGAAGGGCAAGGCCCGTGTGGACTGGAGCGTGGTAAGGGTGAATGAGAGTTGTACAGTTTGATGTAGATACAGGTTGTCAATATGTTAAGATTGGGTCTCTCTGTGGCAATACTTTTAAAACCAATTTGCTTCTGGGGGGGGGGGGGGGGTTGTTTGGGCGTGGCCCCCAATGCGATCTTTACAGGAAGCGCTACAGAATAACTTCTGTTGATGCTAATTTCTACTTGTTTTCGTTTATTTGTTTTCCCCACTCATGCTTGCAGGCTAAGTTTCTGGTGTCAAGAAGAGACGGCTGAGGGGGAGATATAATAAGAGATTTATAGAATACTGAGTGGAATGGAACGGGTAGACGTGAATCGCTTGTTTACTCATTCCAAAAGTACAAGGGTTAGGGGCAGGGTTGCCAAATAAAAAAAAAAAAATTCCCACACAAAACAGCCCAAAAACCGCACACACCACATCCCCGCCGTCATCACCCCCGCCTCTTCCGTCATCACCCCCACCCCTGCCCCTTCTGTCATCACCCCCGCCATCATCGCCCCACCCAATACATCAGCAAACCCCGCCCAAAACATCACAAACCCCACCTCTGTCGCCATTAGCCCCACCCCGCTCCGGCCGAAAAACCGCCCCAAAACCCGCACAAAAAAACCAAAATGAGCCCAAAAACCGCAACCCGCCGCGGGCAAAAGTTTCCTGCGGCGGGTTGCGGAAAACCGCCCAATTGGGCGGGAAAACCGCCCATCTGGCAACCGTGACTAGGGGGCATGCAATGATTAATGAAGCTACTAAGCAGCAGTCCTTTTTTTGTAGGAAAAAAGGTACTGAATACTCATACAGTGCCAGCCTTAAGGGTGTGGTCACTATGGCTCCACCCCAACAGCCACACCCATTTTACCAGCTATGTAGCATATAAAAAGGCATCACTGAAAATAGTACACAAGTCCCAAGGCCCACCAAAAGAATCTCTATGAGTGACCATAAACTAATAAAATACGTAGCCAAAAAATCAACTGAACCCCCCCCTCCCCACCAAAACCTGACTCTGGCTTGCAGGATAACACCAGAAAAGCAAAAGAATTTTCCCCTTGCTATAAAAATAGCAGGCATAAATTTAAAATATTCCCATTTACTACATTACAAATTAACAACTACAAATGATTTTAACATAGGTACCACACTACTTTATCTGAAAATAAAAATAAAATTATTTTGTTCTACCTTTGTTGTCTGGCCACGTGCTTCTTTTCACTTTTGTTGGGCCCAGTCTCAGGTTTCTACTTTCCTTGTCTTCTCATAAGAGTAGCCATACTGGGTCAGACCAATGGTCCATCTAGCCCAGTATCCTGTTCTCTAAACAGTGGCCAATGCCAGGTCACAAGTACCTGGCAGAAGCCGCAGGGCAAGTAATTGCTTCCCCATGCCTCTCAATAGCAGACTATGGACTTTTCCTCCAGGAAATTGTCTAAACCTTTTTTAAATGCAGATATGCTAACCGCTGTTACCACATCCTCTGGCAAGGAGTTCCAGAGCTTTACTATTCGTTGAGTGAAAAAATATTTCCTCCTATTTGTTTTAAAAGTAGTTCCATTTAGCTTCCGCAAGTGTTCCCTAGTCTTTGTACTTTCGGAATGAATAAAAATTTGATTTACTTCTACTCGTTCTACACCACTCAGGATTTTATAGACCACAATCATATCTCCCCTCATCCATCTCTTTTCCAAGCTGAAGAGCCCTAACCTTTTTAGCCTTTCCTCATACGAGAGGAGTTCCAGCTTAAGTCTATTGCCTGTTGTCATTTTTCTCTCCTCCTTTTAGCTTTCTTCAATTTTATTTTCTGCCTTTATCCATATTTAGTTCTTTCTTACTATCCAATCTTCAGTTTCCCCCTTTTGTCTGTTTCTGCCTGCAGCTTGTCCCTTTCTTTCTTTCCTTCCATATCCATCCAGCATTTGCCCTCTCTCTCCCCATCCAGCATCTCTCCTCTTGCCCTCTCTCTCTCCATCCAGTATTTTTCCCCTTTTTCCCACCTCTCTACATCCAACATTTCATTCTTGCCTCCTCTCTCCCCATCCAGAAACTCTCCTAGGCCGCTGCTGCTTCTCCCAACCAGCAGCAGTGTGGCCAGACAAATTAAAGAGTAAAAGGAGTGAAACCACAGTGCTCAGATGTGTGCTGTCAGCTCTTCCAATCCCCTGCCCTTCTGATGTTGATTTCCTGTTCCAGGCCAGGGGATCAACAGAGCCAACCCAGCGTGTGCAGCCCCGTACCTGCTACTCTTTGCTGTACCATGGCACTGCTGCTGCTCATTAGAAAAGCAGGTGTGGCTGCAGGAGATGAGCAGGGAAGGGGAATAAGTTGCCGGTACGCTGTACCGGCACATACTGGCACAAAAAAAAACCCCTAAGTAGTAAATTTATAACAAATCAGAGAAAATATTTCTTAACATAGGATAACAAAACTTAAGCATTGCCATACTGGGACAGTATCAGGCTTATTTTCGAAAGAGAAGGATGCCCACCTTTTGACACAAATCGGAAGATGGACGTCCTCACAGGATTGCCCAAATCAGCATAATCGAAAGCCAATTTTGGGCGTCCCTAACTGCTTTGTGTCGCGGGGACGACCAAAGTTCCCGGGGGCATGTCGGAGGCATAGCGAAGACGGGACTTGGGCTTGCCTAACACATGGGCATCCTCGACCCATAATAGGAAAAAAAAAGGGCATCCCTAACAAACACTTGGACGACTTTATCTGGTCCTTTTTTTCTTACGACCAAGCCACAAAAAGGTGCCCGAACTGACCAGATGACCACCGGAGGGAATCAGGGATGACCTCCCCTTACTCCCCCCAGTGGTCACTAACCCCCTCCCAGCCTCGAAAAAAAATTAAAAAAATATTTTTTGCCAGCCTCAAATATCATGCCCTTGAAGTTGAGGTTAGTTGCACATGTTTAATTGCAGTAGAAATCTGTGTTATGAATATCAGATGTTCAGTGGCTATCTGTGAAATAATTTGTGTTATATTGGCATGGATTTCTAATAAAATGTTAAAAAATATATATATATATCATGCCCAGCTCCATGACAGCAGTATGCAGGTCCCCAGAGCAGTTTTAGTGGGTGCAGTGCACTTCAGGCAGGTGGACCCAGGCCCATCCCCCCCCCACCTGTTACACTTGTGGTGGTAAATGTGAGCCCTTCAAAACCCGCCAGAAACCCACTGTACCCACATCTAGGTGCCCCTCTTCACCCATAAGGGCTATGGTAGTGGTGTGCAGTTGTGGGGAGTGGGTTTTGGGGGGCTCAGCACACAAGGTAAGGGAGCTAAGTACCTGGGAGCTTTTTCTGAAGTCCACTGCAGTGCCCCCTTGGGTGCCTGGTTGGTATCCTGGCATGTCAAGGGGACCAGTGCACTATGAATGCTGGGTCCTCCCATGACCAAAGGGCTTGCATTTGGTCGTTTCTGAGATGGGCGTCCCCGACCGTATTATCGAAACGAAAGATGGACGCCCATCTTGTTTCGATAATACGGGTTTCCCCGCCCCTTCACCGGGACGTCCTGCGAGGATGTCCTCAGGAAAACTTGGGCACCCCTTTCGATTATGTTTACAACCGTGGCCAATCCAGGTCACAGGTACCTGGCAAGATCCTAAAAAATTTTATGCTGTTTATCCTAGAAATAAGCAGTTGGTTTTCACAAGTTGATCTCAATAATGGCTTATTTATTTCTTTTAAGAAACTATCCAAACCTTTTTTAAACTCTGCTAACCTAACTGCTTTTACTACATTCTCTGGCAACAAATTCCAGAGTTTAAACACACGCTGAGTGAATAAATATTTTCTCCAGTTTGTTTTAAATTTACTAAGTAGCTTCATTGCGTGCCTCCTAGTCCTAATATTTTTGGAAAGAGTAAACATACAATTCACATCTACCCGTTCCACTCCACTCAGTATTTTATAGACCTGTGTCATATCTCCTCTCAGCCATCTCTTCGCCAAGCTGAAGAGCCCTAGCTGCTTTAACCTTTCCTCATAGGGAAGTCATCCCATCCACTTTATCATTTTCATCGCCCTTCTTTGTACCTTTTCTAATTCTGCTATATATTTTTTGACCAGAATTGCACACAGTATTCAAGATGCGATTGCACCATGGAGCAATACAAAGGCATTATAATATTCTCATTTTTGTTTTCCCATTCCTTTCCTGATAATTCCTAACATTCTATTTGCTTTCTTAGCTGCTGCTGCACGCTGAGCAGAGGGTTTCAATGTATCATCAACGATGACACCTAGATCCTTTTCCTGGGCGGTGACTCCTAATGTGGAACCTTGCATCATGTAGCTATAGTTTGAGTTCCTCTTTGCCACATACATTACTTTGCACTTGCTCACGTCATCTGCCTTTTGGTTGCCCAGTCTCATAAGATTCTTTTGCAATTTTTCACAATCTTCATGCCGTTTAACAACTTTGAATAACTTTGTGTCATCAGCATATTGAATTCTCTCACTAGTTATTCCCATCTCCAGATCATTTATAAATATGTTAAAAAGCAATGGTCGCAGCACAGACCCCTGGCAAACCCCGCTATCTACTCTTCTCCATTGAGAAATACTGATCATTTAACCAATTCGTAATCCACAATAGGACATTACCTCCTATCCCATAACTTTCTAATTTCCATGTCCATGATATACTTTGTCAAATACTTTTTGAAAATCCTTCACACTATCTTCTGGCTGAGGTCACAGTGGAAGTGTCCATATCTTTCACTGAAGCTTGCTGTTTCAGCCGACCGCTGCCCTTCAAGACCCGTTGCCAATTTGGTCGCACCATTAGTCCTGCAGCCTCTTTGGTCATCTTCGAATGCTGATCTTGGTTCTTATCTGCCAATTGCGGGAAGAATTCTTTCTCTTCCTCCAGTGTGCGGACGATGCCGTTTACCTTCCATGTAGAATTGCAGCACAAATGGGTGGTGCCATTTCTATGGGATTCCTAATTCTCTCATCCATTGTGTAACTGGTCGCAGCTCCATCTGGCGCTAAGAGTTGCTCCCACCAAATCTTGATATACCTCAATCGAGTAAGAATCCCTGCAGAAAATTCATTTAAATTTAGGACTGCTGGTAATTTGCACCTTAATTTAGGACTGCCATGAATTTGCCCAGGTTTATGAGCCTAATTTAAGTACCAAGTACGAAAATCACTGCTAAGCTTCTAACTTGTATTCTCCACTGTAAATCCTCCCCTGTTGCCACCCACTTTTTAAGTTACTAACTTTAGGAGTTTAGTGAAATTTTCAGCAGAGATATAGAGGGGCATAATCGAACGTCGCTGATGAAATAGGTCGCCGGCGATCTATTTTGGCGGCGACGCAATAGCTGGCCGGAACCGCATTATCGAAAAAGATGGCCGGCCATCTTTTTTTTTCGATAATACAATTTAGCCTGGCCAAATGCCAGAGTTCGCCGGGTTTGAGATCACCGGTTTTGTTTTTCAGCGATAATGGAAAAAAATGCCGGCCATCTGAAACCCGGCGAAATCCAAGGCATTTGGTCATGGGGGAGCCAGCATTTGTAGTGCACTGGTCCCCCTGACATGCCAGGACAGCAACCGGGCACCCTAGGGGGCACTTCTAAAACTTTTAAACAAATATACAAATACCTCCCAGGTGCATAGCTCCCTTACCTTGGGTGCTGAGCCCCCCAAATCCCCCCCAAAACCCACTCCCCACAACTCTACGCCACTACCATAGTCCTTATGGGTGAAGGGGGCCACCTACATGTGGGTACAGTGGGTTTTGGGGGGGTTTGGAGGGCTCAACACTTACCACCACAAGTGTAACAGGTGGGGGGGGGGGATGGGCATGGGTCTGCCTGCCTGAAGTGCACTGCACCCATTAAATACTGCTCCAGGGACTTGCATACTGCTGTCAGGGAGCTGGCTATGACATTTGAGGCTGGCATACAGGCTGGCAAAAAAGGTTTTTATTTTTATTTTTTTTAGTGTGGGAGGGGTTGGTGACCACTGGGGGAATATGGGGAGGTCATTCCCCATTTCCTCTGGTGGTCATCTGGTGAGTTGGGGCACCTTTTTGAGGCTTGGTCGTGAAAATAAAAGGACCAAGTAAACCCGGTGAAATACTGATGAATGCTGCTTTTTTTCCCCCATTATCCGCGAAAGCTGGCCATCTGGTAGCCACGCCCATACCCGCCCATGTCCCACCTTCGCTACGCCACCGACACGCCCCCTTGAATTTTCACCGGCTCGGCGACAGGAAAGCAGCGATGGTGTCAAAAAAGCAGCTTTCGATTATACCGATTTCTCCGCTTTTGAGAGATCGCCGGCCATCTCCTGATTTATGTCGTAAGATCGCCGGCGATCACTTTCGAAAATAAACCTGATAGGCACTCAGTGCTAGTAAATTTTCATAGAGGGCAATTTAGTACTCTCTCTCAAAGGGACCCTTTTACTAAAGCTTAGTGCGCGCTAACGGACTAAGTGCACACTAAGACCAAATTCTGTATATGGTGCCAATAAAAATTAGCACTTAGCGCTATTCTTTAAATGGCACACAGAGTTTGGCGCTGTTTATAAAATAGCATTTAGTGCCTGGATCCGCACACAATTTTGGACATGAGGATTTACACCAACTGAAACCTGGTCTAAATTCTTGTGCCTAAATTAGGTGCAGATCTCTCGTATTCTGTAACACTGCGCACAAATTCAGGGAACGCCCCTGATCCGCCCATGCTCCTTCCATGGCCGTGCCACCTTTTCAGATCTGCCTAAGATGCACACGTAAATTTAAATTGATGCTAATTAGTGCTAATTAGCACCTAATTATAGGCACTAATTGGCTCGTATGTCAATTAAATTGCGCACGAAAATTGGTAGGTGCAGGAGCAATTTTGAGCGCCATATATAGAATTAGGGTGTAAATGCTAAGAAGTCCATTTTATACCTATAGGCTCCTTAACATTTAGTACGCTAATTCCATTATTTCGCGTTAACCTTTAGTAAAAGGACCTCAAAGTTAGGAGCATTTAGGGCCAGATTCTATATAAGGCACCTAAAAAAATCTGCGCGATAAACATTTCCACCTAAGCGTATTCTATAATCGGTGTCTACATTTAGGCATGGTATATAGAATACGCTTAGTTGATATCCCAGCGTCTAAAATTGTGCACCTCCATTTACACCAACGAAAACATGGCGTAAATCCCCGTGCATAGATTTACGTGCACTGGGCCATATTCTATAACTGCTCAAGTTAATTTGGGAATGCCTGCTTTCCCGCCTATAGCCATGCCCCTTTTGAACTGCGCGCATTAGAATTTAGGCGCAGTTCATTACAGAATACGCTTAGCAATTTGTTTGTGTAAATTCTTATTATTGTCAATTATTGCTGAGTATTGCTTAAGTGTTATCAATGCTGATTAGCTTATTAAGCCAAGTAAGTTACGCGCATTGTTTTAGAATATGTCTGGATTTTGCCATGGATATCTGGGCGCCCTATATAGAATCCAGCAGTAAACCCTTTGAACATCAGTCTCTCTGTTTTACAGGTCTCAAAAACAGAACTGCATGAAGAAATGGATTGGGACCAACTGGACCTGAACCCTCGAGTTCTCACAGCAGTGAAGAAAGGTAAAAGTAATATTTTAATATATTTTTTTAAACATTTTTATATAATGTATAAATTAATGCAATATGTTTTTTCCTGTAAAAAACATTTTCAATGAACTTCCTATAAGAGGTTTTAATAGAGGTATGTTTATTGTATCATACATTGTGCCCTGTTTACTAAGGCATGCTAACATTTTTAGCACATGCACAAAATTAGCATGCACTAACTGTAGGTGTCCATAGGAATATTGTAGGTGCCTACAGAGTTAGTGCGTGCTACTGGTTAGCACGTGCTAAAAATGCTAACGCCTCTACTGCGGCTTAGTAAACAGGGCCCATTGATTAAATTAAAACAGCATTAGTTATAGATTTTTTTTTCTAAATTAAGCAATAGGAGCAACCAGAAGGCTGATATGCTAAGCCATGATACAGTCTGCCCCTTAAAGGGAAATGGGACTTGATATACCACCTTTCTGAGCTTTTTTGCAACTACATTCAAAGCGGTTTACATATATTCAGGTACTTATTTTGTACCAGGGGCAATGGAGGGTTAAGTGACTTGCCCAGAGTCACAAGGAGCTGCAGTGGGAATTCAACCCAGTTCCCCAGGATCAAAGTCCACTGCACTAACCACTAGGCTACTCCTCCACTAGCGACATTCCATGTAGAAGCCTGCCCTTGCAGATCAGCAATGCGGCCGTGCAGGCTTCTGTTTTTGTGAGTTATATGTGCAGGACGTCAGACTCACAGAAACAGAAGCCTGCGCAGCCGCGTTGCTGATCTGCAAGGGCAGGCTTCTACATGGAATGTTGCTAGTGGAATAGCAACATTCCATGTAGAATCTCAAATAGGGAAAGGGAAATGGGACTTGCTATACCACCATTCTGAGGTTTTTGCAACTACATTCAAAGCGGTTTACATATATTCAGGTACTTATTTTGTACCAGGGGCAATGGAGGGTTAAGTGACTTGCCCAGAGTCACAAGGAGCTGCAGTGGGAATCAAACTCAGTTCCCCAGGATCAAAGTCCACTGCACTAACCACTAGGCTACTCCTCCACAACGAAGTGTAGTATAACTACTTAACAGGCTGAGGCTAATATGACTTTCATTTATCAAATTGGGGTCTATTGTTATGAGACATTAAGAGCAGAACAGATTATAGAGGTGTAATGAGGTTTGCAGATGTTCCTCTTTTTATGAAAATATGTATGGCACAGTGGTGTAGCCAGATGTCCAATTTTGGGAGGACCTGAGCCCAAAGTGAGTGGGCACAGATTTTCTCTCTACTCTCTCATCCCGGCTCCTCCCTCTCCCCCCCCCCCCCCCACCACCACGTCAAAATATAAATACCAAAGTCCCACCAGCTAAAGACCTCTTCTTCCACTGGCCAGACCATTTCCCAAGCTCAGTGGCAGTGTCGCTGAGTTTTTATGCATGCTCACGGTGAGCCCAGCACTGCTGCCACCAACTACTGAGCTTGGAAGGATGGTCTGGCCAGCAGAGGACCAGCCACAGCAAAGGTGAGGCAGTTCTGGGTGAGCCTAAGCCCAAAGTGACTATACATGGTAGTTCCAAACCCAAGTGAACTGTAAGAAAACAATACTCTTAAAACAGACGTGAACCAGCACAAAGGCAAGAAATACCAAATTTCTCGTGTGTCCAAATGAAAGATGCATTTGTAGCTCTGCCTCCTATCAGTGAGTATGCAAATGTGGCGTGAATTGTACAGATGAATTCAAATCTCTAAATAACATTTACAGGATCATTTGCTAACAGTGCATGCTGTTAGTAAATGATTCTTTAGAATTACTTTTATTTTTAGCTAGGACAGTCTATATTTAAATCAGCCTTTAAAAACAGCAACTGTAGAAGCAACAACACACTGCTTTGTAGTGTGTGTAATGTAATACTATATATTTCTTTCCTGCACAGCGTCTACAAGTTATTAAGTAGTACTTTCAGCCATGACATACTCTTTTATGTTAAATAATTTGTCAGTTCCTTCCTTTTATTTCAGCTAAAATAAAATCTATGAGGGAGGTTCTGATGTATTCTGGACCAGATCTGCAGCGCCTGACCAAATTATCCATTGTTGATGTGCAGCACTTGCTGAAAGCCGTGTCATCCGAACTAAGAAAGAACTCTGTGGTCACTGGTAATTGTGTTGCAAAATGTAGATAACAAGAGTATATCGTAGAAAATTCCTGGATGCTTTGGGGATTGTGACACCTCTTCATTGAGCTGACAAAAGAATTACTACTACTACTACTATTTAGCATTTCTATAGCGCTACAAAGCATACGCAGCGCTGCACAAACTTAGAAGAAAGACAGTCCCTGCTCAAAGAGCTTACAATCTAGTAGACAAAAAAGTAAAGCAAACAAATCAATTAATGTGTAGAGGAAAGAGGAGAGGAGGGTAGGTGGAGGCGAGTGGATACAAGTGGTTACGAGTCAAAAGCAATGTTAAAGAGGTGGGCTTTCAATCTAGATTTAAAGATGGTCAAGGATGGGGCAAGACGTAGGGGCTCAGGAAGTCTATTCCAGGCATAGGGCGCAGCAAGACAGAAGGAGCGAAGTCTGGAGTTGGCAGTAGCGGAGAAGGGAACAGATAAGAAGGATTTATCCAGGGAACGGAGTGCACGGAAAGGGGTGTAGGGAAGGACGAGTGTGGAGAAATACTGGGGAGCAGCAGAGTGAGTACATTTATAGGTTAGTAGAAGAAGTTTGAACAGGATGCGAAAACGGATAGAGAGCCAGTGAAGCGACTTGAGGAGAGGGGTAGTATGAGTAAAGCGACCCTGGAGGAAGACGAGACGGGCAGCAGAGTTTTGAACTGACTGGAGAGGGGAGAGGTGACTAAGTGGGAGGCCAGCAAGAAGCAGATTGCAGTAGTCCAAATGAGAGGTGACAAGGGTGTGGATGAGGGTTTTGGTAGAGTGCTTGGAAAGAAAGGGGCGGATTTTACGGATGTTGTAAAGAAAGAAATAACAGGTCTTGGTGATCTGCTGGATATAAGCAGAGAAGGAGAGAGAAGAGTCAAAGATAACCCCAAGGTTTCGAGCTGAGGAGACAGGGAGAAATGAGAGAGTCATCAACAGAAATAGAAAACGGGGGGAGCAGGGAGGTGGGTTTGGGGGGGGGGGGGGAAATGAGAAGCTTGGTTTTGGTCATATTTAATTTCAGGTGGCGTTGAGACATCCAGACAGCAATGTCAGACAAGCACCCTGAAACTTTGGTTTGGATGCAAGGTGAGATATCAGGGGTAGAAAGGTAGATTTGGGAGTCATCAGCATAGAGATGATAGGAAAAGCCATGGGATGAGATTAATGAACCAAGAATATACAGGGATGGTGTACCTGAGCTTTTCAGACTACATAAATGTGCTGTTTTTGGATTTTATTTATTTATTATGCTGTATCCCACATTTTCCCACCTATTTGCAGGCTCAGTGTGGCTTACATAGTACCGTTACGGCGTTTGTGAGTTCCGGTATGAACAAATACAAGGTGATATTGTGGTAGAATAAGGTTCATGTATGGTAAATACAATGGGGGAACTTAGAGAAGGAAGAGGAAGGGTTAGAAATGTCCATTCTGGTCTTTGGTTTCGTTGTGTTGCAGGTGTCCAGGTTTTTATGTTGGGTCGGTGGGGGTATGCCTTTCTGAACAGGTTTGTTTTTAGTAGTTTTCGGAAATGTAGGTGGTCGAGCGTAGTTTTTACTGCTTATATGTTAAGCTACACACCTGCAGGACCTACAGGGTAAGGAAGGGCACTGTGGGAAGAGGAAATGTAAAATGTATTTACATTGGTGTGATATACAGGCCTCCTCCACAGACAGAAGAAATGGACAGATTTCATTGACGATATTCATAATATAACTGTGAAAAGGAAAGAATTACTAATAAGTGATTTTAATGTGTCAGATGTTGATTAGGGTATCCCTGTTGCAAGGTCTTCTAAAAGTAGGGAGACCCTGGATTCTCTAGTGGGGGGGACTATTCCAGCAGTTGTTAATGGAATTCACATGGGATGGGGGCCATAGTGGACACAATGCATTATGAATGGGGAAGAGTATTTCTGATGTTATAGTGGGGGATCATCGGGCATCCAGTGATAATTCTTCCATCTGTCCAATAAGACACCACAACCTGCAAAGAAACTGGTTTTCTTCAGAACCACCACGGCTACCAGAACTCTGGTAGATGACCACCTGTATAGCAACGGGTCTTGATAACATAGCTGCCACCCATCCTGTCTTTCTCTCCCACTTTTCTTGAGGTGTTGCTTGGGATAACAATAGGAAGTCTGAGGCAGGAAGGCAAGGGAATAGGGCTCTTATAGGGACCCTTATACTAAGCCACGTAGGTGCCTACGCACGACAAATGCGCACCAATTTGGAGCTACCACGTGGCCCGGGCGGTAATTTCATTTTTTTTTATGCGCGTCCAATACGTGCACCGGGAAATATGTTTTATTTTCCAGCAATTGGCGCTAACTGGGTGGTGATCAGCATTGTACGTGCGCTGATGATTACCGCCTGGTTAATGCGTGAGATCTTACCACTAAGTCAGTGGGTGGCAGTAAGGTCTCAGGCCCAAAATGGACGTGCGTTAATTTTCATTTTGCCGCACATCCATTTTTGACCCCCCCCCCAAAAAAAAATGGACCTGCATGCGTCCATTACACGCGTCTACAACAGCGCAGGTCATTTTTCGGCGCACTTTAGTAAAAGGACCCCATAAGGCTGTAGTCAAGCTGTGATGGAGTCTGTGGCAGAGACAAGATGGATAAACTGTGTGTGGTGAGAAGCAACAGGTGATGAAGAGTTGTATGGTGGCAGTTCATTACGACAGAAAGTGTTAAGTTTGAAGGACAATATTTTTGTAAAATAATTTTCCAGGCTTATTTATAGAATGTTCTATTTGATGCAGTTAAAACTTTGTTGTATGTACCGTGCTCAAATGTTATGCTTTCTCCCTTGGCCTCACAACAACTGTGGGAAAGATTGACCATGTACTGAATTAATAGGGGCGTATGGATCAAGACAATTGTATAGTTACCCAAGTATTTCCTAGTCATAACTGGGGACTTTGGCAAAGATAAGTAGACTAGAACTGTAGAGACCAATTAATCACTGAATACTACTTTATCCCTTTGAACAACTGTTCTATGGGGCACCTGCAAATGGCTGGGAAAGCAGTTACTCAGGGCCTCTTTTACAAAGCCGCACTACTGATTCTTGGTGCGGCAAATGAGAGAAAGTCCATTCAGTTCCTAAGGGCTTCCTCTCATTTGCTGTGCGGGAATCAGCGCAGCTCTGTAAAGGAAGCCCTCAGTGTTTTGATTTAGGCATGCCTTTCCTTGCTGAAGGGGTATTGCCAGTGATGTTGAAATGAAGTAGTGTTAGACCAATTAAAAAGATAGTTATTCTGCACATCTGAACCTATATATATCACCCCATCTCAAGCTTACCATTGGTCAGTAAGGTGGTAGAATAAGTTTTGTTTTGTATTTTTTAAATTAATTAATTACATTTGTATCCCACATTTTCCCACAGTATGTGGCTTACATATTGCTAAAAAGATACTTAAGATACTTATTCAACTTTAGGTCCAAGTCAACATGGTTTCTGGCAGGGCATAGCTCTGAGGCATTGCTGGTTTTGGGATTGGATTTGATATTGCCAATATTGAAACAGATGGATCAAGCAGTGTTGAGAACTTTTTTTAGATGTGACTTCTGGATCATGTCAACTTGCTGAAAAGCTTGGTAGAGACTGGTGTAGGTAGTAGTTTTGTTCTAAATCTCAAATATTTCAGGTGAGGGTAGGGAGTTGGGTGTAAGACTGGATTAATGTTCATAGGAAGTTGCCTCCAAGTTTGGGTTTAGCTCACACCTTTTTCAGTAATAGCTCAAGGTGAGTTGCATTCAGGTATGCTAAAACTGCGTAGTTCCATGTCCTTAGAGCTCTTATAATTTAAATTTTGTACCTGTAGCAATGGAAGGTTAAGTGACTTGCCCAAAATCACAAAGAGCAGCAGCAGGATTTGAACCAGATTTTCAGCCCAGTGCTTAACCCCTATAAGTAAACCCAATGCAGGCTTACCGTGCACTAAAAAGGAAATACTTCCGGGCTACCGCAGGAGCCCGGCTGTACTTCCCACCCCTAGCACATGTCATATCCGGCGCTACATTTTTGTAGTGCCGGTGTGTACCCGGCGGTAATCGGGCAATGCCGCACCCTGCCAAGTGACTATCGGGTTAGCGCGGGAGCCCTTTCCGCCACCTCAATGGGTGGCGGTAAGGGTTCCCCCCCCTCCCCAAAATGGCTGTTCGGCAAGTGCTTCACTTGCTGCACAGCCATTTCCTGAAAAAAAAAAGAAAGACCTACATATTACCCGCTGCAGTAAAAGGGGGGCCTCTTTGCCGATTCCAGCGCAGGCCCCTTTTTGCTGCAGCTTGGTAAAAGGGGCCCTTAGTGAATAGAATGGGAATTTTCTTTACGCTATATTGCTGCTGCTATTATTTCCCCATTTCCACTAAGTCAACAGTACTCGCTTCACACAAGTCACTGAAGAATTAGAATGGATGAGGCTCTCAGCAAGAAGGTGTTAAATTGGAGCAGGCTGGAAGTCTTATTTGGTTTCAAGCTTGCCAGTTAGTCCCTCTCTGGATGCGATACTGATGCAAGGACAGAGTACCATTTTGTGCTGAGGAAAAACATCTGAGAGTAATTTTGGGAGTCAGCAATTTAGTTGAAATTGAATTAGGCCAACATTTATAGCTGGGAGGTTCATTTTAGTTCTGCCAGTTAGAGAACACGTTACCCCTGTATTAATAGAGTTGCATTTCCTCCTGGTGAAATTCTAAGTGCATTTTAAGATTTTCTGTTCGGTGTGTAAAGCTTAAATGAAACTGATTTTGTATTACAGAGGAATAGAAACACTTGTGAGCTATATTCAAACTAGCTGTTAAGCCCATAAAAACGGGCGAGTATTGCAGCCCTCCTCTCTCCCCTGGCCTCACCCCGTCCACCGATCCTCCCCCCCCCCCCCCCCATATCCAGCAACCCTCCTCTTTCCCTTGGCCTCCCCCCCTCCCCCCATGTCCAGCAACCCTCCTCTGTGCCCTGCTCTCACCCCAAGTCCAGCAACCATGGCCTCTCCCCCCTGCCCTACCCCCATGTCCAGCTACCCTCCTCGCCGCCGCTCCCTCCCCCCTCTGTGCCGGGCCCCCTGCACTGACCTGACAGCGCCTCTCACCTCTGTGTGGAAGCGCTGCAGGCGCAGATCTCTGTTGCTGCCTGCAGCGCTTCCACAAGGAGGTGAGAGGTGCTGTCAGGTCAGTGCAGGGGCCAGATACGGAGGGGGGCGGGGATGGGGGGAGGGTGGAGGTTTTTTCGCTCGATGTTCCTTTCCAGGCGGCAGCGTCGTCGTCCAACAATTCAACTCCGTTTCCCTCTCTGTTCCGCCCTCTGACGTCATGACGTGAGGGCAGGACAGAGAGGGAAGTCTGTACTGCTCATTTGCAAGTGAGTATGGTCACTTGCCGTTTATATGTTTGATAGACAAGAATTATTAGATTTTTCCCCCCACCCCCAACTTAGTGTATTTTCACTTGGTTCCCACTTTAAAACTCTGATTTTATTTATTTATTTATTTTTTTGTGATGGGACCCATTGACACTTGACATGAGGGAGAAGGTAGATTTTCTTAACTTTAGAAAGAAAAAAACATATTTGTTTTAGAAAGCTTTTCTCTTTGAAAATTATTCCTTATTTTAAAGTTAGCAAAGTAGGGGGGAACAGTTATGGGAAGGAGTGGGCTCAGAGAGGATATTATTTGAATGTTTATAAGGTCTTCTATGATGTACGTTGATTTGTTTTAATTATGTGTGTTAGACTGTAGCTTATCTGAAATAAAACGATAAGTGAGAGAGAAATATTGTAATAATAATAAAAGGAGGCAGTTCCAGCATCTTTGGGCTTACATGGTCAAAGATGTTAGTCACCCATTATGTGTTGGGAAGGGCAGGGGATAATGCCGAAGATTAACATGGTTCTCAGTGACTGAGTGGAGAACGACTGAGCTCAAACATAATGAAATGGACCTTTGCAGCTGGTTCTGAGAACCCAAACATTTGTTGTCTTGTTGAAATCTGTACTGGATAAGGCAGGGCTTTCCCGAACCTGTCCTGGGGAAATTGCAACCAGTTGCTTGAGATCAATTTGCATAAGTTGCATCTCTAATGCATGCAAATTAATTTCATGTAGCCTGAAAACTTAACTGGCCGTGGAATGCCCAGGACAAGTTTGGAAATCTCTGTGATAAGGATAAAAGAAGTATATTTTCTTTCTTTGCATGCATATTTAGGGCTGCTTTTTTTTCTGTAGATAAACTGTAAATGTAGGGATTTCTTTTCCAGCTAATTAAAGGTTCTTTGAAAATACAAAAAAAATCAGTGTATGAAGTGCTTTTGCAGTACAGATATCAGTAGAAATCAAACAAAATAAAACATGGAAAAGAAAATAAGATGATACCTTTTTTATTGGACATAACTTAATACATTTCTTGATTAGCTTTCGATGGTTGCCCTTCTTCCTCAGATCGGAAATAAGCAAATGTGCTAGCTGACAGTGTATATAAGTGAAAACATTCAAGCATTACTATGACAGTAAAATAGATACCATTGGAGATTCTACATGGAATGTTGCTACTATTGGAGATTCTACATGGAATGTTGCTGTTCCACTAGCAACATTCCATGTAGAAGCCTGCGCGGCCACATTGGTGATCCGCAAGGGCCGACTTCTACATGGCATGTTGCTAGTGGAATAGCAACATTCCATGTAGAATCTATAGAAATCAAACAAAATAAAACATGGAAAAGAAAATAAGATGATACCTTTTTTATTGGACATAACTTAATACATTTCTTGATTAGCTTTCGAAGGTTGCCCTTCTTCCTCAGATCGGAAATAAGCAAATGTGGTAGCAGATAGTATATATAAGAGAAACATCAAAGCATTATTTTGACAGTCTGATAGAGTGGGAGGGTGGGGGTATGCATGGGGACATCAAAGCATTTAATTGACATTCTAACAGGATGGGTGTTGGTAGGTGAGGGGAGGGTGATAAACAGAGAAATACAATTTTATGGTTTATAATGGGTTAGAAAACCCAGATCCTTATTAGGTCCTGTCTGTTGGGTGTTAAAATATTCAATCATTTTTATTTCAAAGGTCTTACGTTCCTGTATTGTTTTAAAATTACCTTTCAGTATTCTTACTGTGAAATCACTGGTGCAGTGTTCTGGTCTTGTAAAGTGTTGGCCCACAGGGGTGGGGGCTTGACTGGCACCGGCTATTTTCATGTGATGTCTGTGCAGATTGAATCTTGTCTTAAGCATCTGGCCTGTTTCTCCAATATAGCATCCTTCGTTACATTTTTTACACTGAATGATATATACCACATTGGAAGATGAGCATGTAAAAGATTCCTTTATGTTGAATATTTTTCCCTTGTGAATGACTGTACAGTACAGAATGACTGTACAGTAGTAGTACAGATACTACTGCTGGATATCTTTTCCAGTTGAATCAAATACATACGTTTGCACAGATGTCAAATAGTGTGGTAAGGACCCTAAGTGGATGAACCAAGGCAAGCCACAGTACTGTGAGAAGTGTTGTTTTCCTGGTGTTTATCTAGTAAACATCTATTTTTATTATTATTTTTTGCATTGGGCTATTTTCTCAAAGTTCACTGGTTAAAACCTAAAATCGGAAACCTTTTATATGTTATGTAATTGGTAAAATGTACTTGTGCTGTTAAACAACTGTTTACAGTATATGACTCCTTCTAATAGTAAAAGGGCATAGTGGGGAAAAAATTAGATGAGTGAGATGGGGGCAAGGAAGCACAAAGCTTGGTGGAAGTGAGGGAAAGGAGGATTCAGGGTACGTGAATATTCACACACCCTGAACCCTTCTTTCCCTCAATTCCAGCAAGCTTCCTACGTAAAGACAGGGAAAGCATTCATTTGAAGAAAATCTGGAATAGCAGAACAGGTTACTGGCTGGAAATATTTCCTCGTGTTGAGTACAGAAACATTCTGATCGGCAAGTGGACTGCAGAATATGCATAGTCATGAGCTGAAATGAGTGACATGACTTAAACCCAAGACTGCTCCTTAGGGGTCCACAGTAGCTGTTTTTCCTTGGATTCTATAAAGCACTGATTAAGTTGCACATGCAAATCCGGTTGTATTCTGTATTCTGGATTTGCATGTGCAACTTAATCAGTTAACAAGACAATCACTGTGATAGTTGCCACGTAACAAGCAATTATTGACACTAATTGGTATTAATTAGAATTTATGCACAGAACTGTCTAAACATATTCTGTAACGTGATGCACATAAATTCAGTTGCATAGTTGAAAAGGAGGTGTGGCCATGGGCGTGGAATGAGCGGGTCGTGGGTGTTTCTAAAATCTATGTGCGTTGTTATAGAATATACCTGTTCCACGTGTAATTTAGGTGTTGGCATAACTTCCTGCGACTGAATTTAGTCGCGTGGATGGGTGCTCAGCATATTCTATAAACTGTGCGGGAGTTTAGGCTTATTCTATAAAGTAAACCTAAGTTTTAGGCATACTTTAAAGAATACACCTAGGCGTATTTCTTTTCGGCCCCAATTTTTTTTAGGCGTGATATATAGAATCTAGTGCTTTGTATCCAGACCTGTGATGGGATCTTAGACCAGGGACTTTCCAGGTAGGGGTGGGGTGGTTTGGGCCCTGAATTGCATCATCCTTGGGGGGAGGGAAGGGGAACCAGATGCCTGGAAGTTGCTACCCAGAAGTTAACCGAGCACCAGCCAGTATTCGGACAATTGCCCGGTTAGCTTCATGCTTACTTAACTGGGTAGGAGTCTTAATATGGCCACTAACTGGCTAAGTCCCAGCTCCTCCGAGGCTCGGCCCATGGGCTGCACCAGTGCTGACTAGACAGTGATATTCAGTGTTACAGACTTAAAGGGTCTGTGCCAGAGCCGGTGGTGGGAGGCGGGACTGGTGGTTGGGAGGCGGGGATAGTGCTGGGCAGACTTATACGGTCTGTGCCAGAGCCGGTGGTTGGGAGGCAGGGCAGACTTATACGGTCTGTGCCCTGAAGAGCACAGGTACATTTCAAAGTAGGGTATACACAAAAAGTAGCACATATGAGTTGTCTTGTTGGGCAGACTGGATGGACCGTACAGGTCTTTTTCTGCCGTCATCTCCTATGTTACTATGTAT
>NW_021963589.1:0-74091 GCF_901765095.1 Microcaecilia unicolor | reverse complement strand
GGATGGGGCAAGACGTAGGGCTCAGGAAGTTTATTCCAGGCGTAGGGTGCAGCGAGACAGAAGGCGTGAAGTCTGGAGTTGGCAGTAGTGGAGAAGGGAACAGATTGGCTAGAACAGACAAGAATCAAGGCAAGGATTCAAAACTAGGCAGCAGAGCAACAAGCACTAACATACCAGGGCCTTAGACGCAATGCAAAGGCAAAGCAGCAAGGTTTCAGAATGGCTAATAAGCCCAGCAGCACCTGGAGCTCAGCTGCAACCATCACCGGGAAACTACGGGTGCTGTGTAGGTTCAATCCAAGCAAGCAAGTCTGGCAGCCTGGAAGATCCGGACCGAACTAGGCTGAATCGTTTCCACCACCTCCTGCGGGAGGGCATTCCAAGCATCCACTACTCTCTTTGTGTGAAAAAATACTTCCTGACATTTTTCTTGAGTCTGCCCCGCTTCAATCTCATTTCATGTCCTCTCGTTCTATCGCCTTCCCATCTCCGGAAAAGGTTTGTCTGTGGATTAATACCTTTCAAATATTTGAACGTCTGTATCATATCACCCCTGTTCCTCCTTTCCTCCAGGGTATACATGTTCAGGTCCGCAAGTCTCTCCTCATACGTCTTGTAACGCAAATCCCATACCATCCTCGTAGCTTTGCACCGCTTCAATCCTTTTTACATCCTTAGCAAGATACGGCCTCCAAAACTGAACACAATACTTCAAGTGGGGCCTCACCAACGACTTATACAGGGGCATCAACACCTTTAAGGACCTTTAAGAAAATTACCTTATGATTTTATTTATCCCTCTCTAGACCCCCGCAGGACCCTTGCCCACGGAGGTGTACAGCTTCCTTAGCAATGGAACAAAATTATTTTGCTTATGAAGAGAGGATTTTTCAACAAATATCGGGGGTCGCCATGGGTGCAACCATGGCTCCCTCGATAGCTAATTTATTTATGAGAGAATTTGAAGACCTGCATGTATATGATTGTATGTTTAAAGAGAAGATTAAAATCTGGGTACGTTTTATAGATGACGTGTTTCTAATATGGCAAGGTGATCAAGAACTGCTAGATCAGTTTGTGATTTATTTAAATAATTGTCATTCCAACATTAAATTCACTATGAATGTACATTCTGATCAAATTACATTTTTAGATGTGAAAGTACGGAAGCAATCTGATCATTTTGACACCTCAATATTAAGAAGAAGACAGATCGGAACACGTTGTTGTATTATACTAGTTGCCACCCAAAGCCTTTGAAGAACAATCTACCATTTGCACAATTTTTGAGATATCGAAGGATTTGCTCAAATAAAAACGATTTTTGCCATCAAGCACGAAAACTACAGGAATGCCTTATGGAAAGGGGGTACCCTAAAAACGTTTGATGGTCACTGTTTCCCAGGTGCGCAGCCACTCGGACATTACATTTGTACCCCGCGCTTTCCCACTCATAGCAGGCTCAATGCGGTGGGCAATGGAGGGTTAAGTGACCAAAGTCCACCACCCTAACCACTAGGCCACTCCTCTATCCCCATTCGTGAGCACCAGATCCAATGTGGCTCCCTCCCTCGTGGGTTCGTTCACCATTTGTCTGAGCATCCACAATCTCTCTACTTCTTTCCGATTTTGCAGACGGAACCTTCCAATCTACATCCGGCAGATTAAAATCTCCCAACAACAGCACCTCTCTTTCTTCCCCAACTTTTGAATATCAGCGATCAGATCTTTA
This sequence comes from Microcaecilia unicolor, assembly GCF_901765095.1. Taxonomy (NCBI): domain Eukaryota; kingdom Metazoa; phylum Chordata; class Amphibia; order Gymnophiona; family Siphonopidae; genus Microcaecilia; species Microcaecilia unicolor. The sequence goes on along the minus strand of NW_021963589.1, from coordinate 72,359 downwards.
TCTAGTTCTTCCAATTGTGTCGGGGGTCTATAGACAACACCCACGTGGACCAAGGTTCTATCCTCTCTTTTTAAGGTGATCCATATCGCTTCTTCCTTTCCCCAGTTCCCTGTCATTTCAGTCGCTGGGATATCATTTCTCACATACAGAGCTACTCCTCCACCTATACGTCCCTCTCTATCCTTCCTAAAAAGATTATAGCCTGGTATGTTTACATCCCATTCATGGGAACCATTGAGCCATGTCTCTGTGACTGCAACTATGTCCAAGTCAGACTCCAAAATCAGGGCTTGAAGGTCATGAATTTTATTGCTTAGACTGCGAGCATTTGTGGTCATTGCTTTCCATGTACATTTCCTAGTACGTGTTTTGGTTTTAGTGAGTTGTGAGGGTGTTTTCTCTTTGGGTACCTTCTCATATTTTTGTTCCCCCTTCCTTGCTTTTTCTTTTTTTTTTTTTCGCTTCAGTTTTATTTTCAGGAACATCACAGTGCTGTAGTGGAGCAAAAGAATTTTGTAGTGGCAACACTTGTGCGGGCGGATGCTTCTGTGTCACATGATGAAGTCTGCCTGAGCCTACTGTGAACCATCTGTTCTTATGTGGTTTTATTCTTTGAGGCAGTGGTGAGAAGTTATGATTCTGCACAGTCCTATAAGTTGCTTTAATTGCATCTAATTCTTGCATTACTTTACAGAGCTCTTGTTTTAAAGTAGATAGCTGAAGACAGATAGGACAAGCTTTAAGTCTCCAGATGATTGGCCTTGAAACTAAAGCATCACAATTATTGCAGAGAATAAAAGTCATCCTGATTGGTTGAAATGGGTATGAACAGGTGTACTATGTTGGAGTAACAGCCTGCAAGACTGCCTGTGTATGATTGAGTAAAGTTAATGAGGACTGGTTTGTCTATAAATGAGTGGAAAACCCTGGGGTGGGAGGGTGGGATTATAAGTCCCAAAGTGTCAGCTAAATGCTGCTGTTATCAAGGGAATGCTCTAGTTGAATGGACCCAAATGGTCCAGTCTGAGCAAGAATTTTCACTTGATTTAACTTTTAAAACTGATATTGCTAACTTTCCTTTTCACTAAGTCTAAATATTCCCAATAATTATAGCAGTTCCTCTCTATCAGAGTTTGGCAGGAACAGAAAGAAAGCCAGAAAGAAAGAGAGAGAGGTTTCACAGTGCTAATTAAAATTATTAAAAGAGATTATCAGGTAGCTCACCTAAAAAACCAGCTAGTTGAGAAGTGTGGGGATTTAGAGGTCAGAATTAAACCTTTCCTTTTTTGCACATACTCCAGAATAGACTACCTACTGGGATCTAAGGATCTGATTCCTATGCTGACAGCTGCCAAAATACATGAAATCTCAGTTTCCGATCACGCTGCCATCATAGGAGCCAACTTTTTCAAAATGAATGGAGGTGCTGAAATTCCCTTTTTTTTTTACAGGTGGTGCATTTCCCCCTTTCCACCCTCCATTCATATCCAGCAATTCTCCTCTCTCCCCTGCCCTCTCCTCCATTCATATCCAGCAATTCTCCTCTCTCCCCTCCCCTCCCCTCTCCTCCATGTCCAGCGGATTCTCCTCTCTCCCCTGCCCTCCATCAATGTCCAACAAGTCTCATCTCTCCCCTGACCAGCAATTTATCGTCTATCCCCGCCCCTCCATGCCAAGCGATTTCTCCTCTCTCCCCTCCATTTCCAGTAACTTGCCCCAAACACCACCTGCCCCTTTTCAGCACCCTCCTACGAGTTCCAGTCCCAACCCCAGCCTGACCTCTTCTCCCACAACAGTCCGCTGTCCTCGCCTTCCTGATGCCCAGAATTTAAAACTTACCTCAGTCCTGGCAGCAGGGAAAGGCGAGCAGGCTCGGCTTCAGCCTTCCCTTCTCTCTCAGCTCTGGTCCCGCTGTCGTGGAAACAGGAAATGAGGACGGGACCAGAACTGAGTGAGAAGGGAAGGCTGAAGCCAAGCCTGCTCGCCTTTCATGCTGCTGGGACCGAGGTAAGATGAATTTTAAATTCTGGGTGGCAGGAAGGCGAGGACGGAGGACTGTTGAGGGAACGTAAGGGGAAATGAGGGTAGAGAGGTAATGAGGGGCTGCAGACTGAGTGCATTTGTAGGTAAGAAGGAGAAGCTTGAACTGTATGTGGTATCTGATTGGAAGCCAGTGAAGTGACCAGAGGAGAGGGGTGATATGAGTATATCGGTTCAGGTGGAATATAAGACGTGCAGCAGAGTTCTGAACGGATTGAAGGGGGGATAGATGGCTAAGTGGGAGGCCAGTGAGGAGTAGGTTGCAGTAGTCAAGGCGAGAGGTAATGAGAGCGTGGACGAGAGACTATCCCATACTGTCTGTTTCCCTTGATGTGGAAAAGGCCTTTGACCGAGTAGAATGGAAATATTTGTTTATTGTTCTTAAGCAATTTGGTTTCCCTGATCCGTATATTCATATGGTGCAGCTGCTATACTCCCATCCTTCAGCCCGTATAGTAGCTAATGGTGAAATCTCTAACTCATTCGTTCTGCATAGAGGCACCAGACAAGTTGTCCCATCAACCCTTTGCTATTCAATATGGCTCTCGAACCTCTCCTAGTGGCAATCCGAAAATCAGTTGATATTGCTGGCATCCATCTGGGTTCAGAGTAGCTCAAACTCGTTTTCTACCCACACTACAATTATCACGTGTCTCGGACAATCACATCAGGCAACTTAGCAAACCTATCTCCCTTGATGAAATAATTTCTGCAATTAATAAACTACCTTTAGGTAAAGCGCCAGGCCCAGATGGCATACCTGCGGAATTTTGTAAGGCCTTCTCTTCCACTATATCAATTCATCTGCTAGAGTCTACTTCTTCAGGATGCTTTCTGGATGCTAACATAATAGTGCTGCCCAAGCCGAACAGAGACAGCACCCTCGTACAGAATTACAGACCAATTTCGCTTTTAAATACTGACTATAAAATTTATGCAAAGATTTTATGCTGCAGAGCTTGTGCAACTGTCAATTGTTTCCCATGTTTAGTTCTGTAAATATAAGACACAGAGATTGAAGTTTGTACACAGAACACACACCAACCCTCACCGATGACAGAACATGGGGCCAAAATTAGGAATGCTTTGTGCAATAACAATGATGGACCCTGACACAGCTTTGCAAAACATGTCATGTTGGCTCAAGTCCAAAATATATAATCAAGAAGCCTTAAGATATGTGAAGTATGAATTTTAAAATAATTATGACACGATAAGTTTTGATATTTTGAAAATAAAAATAAGTAAGATTTCTGTGATAAATTTGGGACCGAAGATGAGACAAGTGAGTTGTTGTTATCAAGAAAATTTTGCCTGTTCTGGAGTCTATACAGGGGAGAATATTTCCTCTTACAGCTTACTAAAAAAAAATTATTCAGATCCTGGTATCACCTCAGTGGCAGCAACACACAGTTGCTCCACTGTCAACTACTTTGTCAAGCAAGGAAGGTTATTCTGAGTCTGTAAACCTTCCAAGCCCTGCCCCACTCTTCTACAACTTGTCTCAATTTCCCCAGGCATCTAACCACACTTGCAGATGCCCCACCAGCTGCCTAGTAGCCGAATCCCTACTCAGTCTGCCAATGCCCATATCTGCCTTCCTCATTAAGTAACAAATTTACATCCCTGAGTTCTGCATTTTTTTTTCTGAAGGGGTGGGCACATTTGCATGGTGTGGCAGGTAAGGGGACCATTGCCCCCTCAGTCATTGTAAAACAGAAGCCTCTCTGTCATTCTCCTCCCCTAACTCTCAGTGGTCAATCATCTCTCCTTTACCTCCCCTCCCCCTCCTCTGCAGTCTGTCTCTCCCATCCCAGTTCCTCCTTGTTGCTCTGAAAGCGTCAGTGCTGAAAAGAACAGTACCATGCCACATGATATCTCATTCAAGTGTACGACAAGTCTCTTCTAAGTCCCGATCCATCTGACTCATACAGGGCCAGTCTTAGTCAGGGGTGACAGGGGTGGTCACACAGGGCCCCATGCTCCTAGGGGCCTTGCATCTCTGAAAGTCTGTCCTCCTGTATCGGAACACCTTCCTACTCCATACCTTAATGTGCACCTACATTTCCTTTTGATGCCATATCCTGTTTCTGCAAGGGTAGGATGCAGCAATGAAGAGACTCTGGGCTCAGCAGCTGATGGGATATGAAAATCGCTGCTGCTGTATGCCACTCTCTACTGAAATGTGGTGGATGCACATCAAAATATGGGTAGAGGTGGGGTTCCGTGAGCTTTGAACCTCCTTTTACACTCTGATAATAGCTTATGGTGGTGGGCGCTGGTAGGGGTCTGCATAGGGCCCCCCAATTGCTAAGACCGGCCATGGATGCATGCTTCCTGTTGCCTTGTGGGCAGGACCTGAGAGGAAACTTGCCATGCACTTAGATGTGAGACCTGGCAGCACAACACTGTTCTTTTTACTGCTGAGGGAGTGTTAAGAAAAGGAGATGCTGGACTGAGGGGGACAGAGAGGGGAGCTGCTGAGCCAACAAAGGAGAGATGCTGGATAGAGGGAAGGAGAGAGAGAAAAGGAAACTGATGATTGCATTTGATAGGGTGGTAGAGGGTCTGATGCTAGGGTTGAGGATGGGAGAAAAGGGCCGATGGTGGCAGATCTAATATAATCTAATGCCAAGTCTATATACCACACAAATCCCAACATGAGATTCTAGGTAGTTTACAATGCAAGAAGCTGCACTGAAGCAGGATAGAACAGGATAGTAAGATTAACAAAAGGTCTTCAGTTTCTTATACAACCATCCATAGTTACCTAACGGTAAAGAATTCCATTCAGTAATAGCATCAACCTGATGTTTAAATCTTATAGTTCCAAAAACCGGTACCTCAGTACTAAATTTTCCTGCATTCTGACAGAATTATTTAAAGTAAATGTGAAAAGAACTGACTTAACAGTTCATAATTGCCATGATTCGTGCAGGAGTGGGAGTTAGTCGGATCTGATGTGGGGTCTGGGAGAAGGAGAAGATAACTGCAGACCTGAGGATTGGATAAGGGGGCTGAAGTGGGGGATTGCAGATAGATGAGAGAAGAGGTGAGTAGAAAGGAGAGATAATTGGAAGGGATAAAGATGCAGAGAAGAAAGGAGAGAAAGGGTGGTGAAGAAACAGAAGCAAGAAAGAGGTTAGGGTAGGGACAATACAAGTGTCTGACAGATGTACTTACTTTATAGGGACACATAGAGGGGAATAATCGAATCATCTTTTTTTTCGATAATACGGTGTGGGCCGGCGAAATGCCTTGGATTTCGCCGGGTTTGAGATCGCCACTTTTGTTTTTCCGCAATAATGGAAAAAACTGCCGGCAATCTCAAACCCGGCGAAATCCAAGGCATTTGGCCGTGGGAGGAGTCAGCATTTGTAGTGCAATGGTCCCCCTCACATGCCAGGACACCAACCAGGCACCCTAGGGGGCACTTCAAACATCTTTTATAAACAACCAAATTAGCTTCCAGGTGCATAGCACCCTTCCCTTGTGTGCTGAGTCCCCCAAATCCCCCCCAAAACCCACTGCCCACAAGTGTGCACCATTACCCTAGCCCTAAGGGCTGAAGGGGGGCACCTACATGTGGGTACAGTGGGTTTTGGGGGGTTTGGGAGGGCTCAACATTACCCACCACAAGTGGAACAGGTAGGGGGGGGGGATGGGCCTGGCTCTGCCTTTCTGCAGTCCACTGGAACTAACAACAACTGTTCCAGGGACCTGCATACTGCTGTCTGGGTGCTGGGTATGACATTTGAGGCTGGCATGCAGGCTGGCAAAAAAGGTTTGTATTTTAATAATTTTAGTGTGGGAGGGGTTTGGCGACCACTAGGGGAATAAGGGGAGGTAATCCCCCATTCCCTCCGGTGGTCATCTGGTCAGTTGGGGCACCTTTTTGAGGCTTGGTCATGAAAATAAAAGGACCAAGTAAACCCGGCGAAATACTGCTTATCGCCGGGTTTTATTTTTCCATTATCCGCGAAAGCCGGCCATCTGGTAGCCACGCCCAAGCCTGCCCATGTCCCGCCTTCGCTTCGCCGCCAACACGCCCCTTTGAACTTTCACCGGCGAGGCGAAGGGAAAGCGGCAAAGCTATCACAAATGTAGCTTTTGAATATATGCTTTTCGCCGCTTTTGCGAAATCGCCGGCCATATCCCGATTTGTGTCGGGAAATAGCCGGCGATTACTTTCGATTATAAGCTGGATATTCTACATTTATTGTCCAAGATTTCCGGGAGAAAGTCACATTTAGGGTTCTTTGTGAAGCCATCAAATCTGAGGGGAGATATGATACAAGTTTATAAAATACTGAGTGGAGTGGAATGGGTAGAGGTGAATTGCTTGTTTACCATTTCCAAAAATACTAGGACTAGGGGGCATGCAATATAGCTACTAAGTAGTAAATTTACAAAGAATCAGAGAAAATATTTCTTCATTCAATGCATATTCTAGGATAAGCAGAATAAAATCTGTTTTGCTCTTCTGAGATCTTGACAGGTACTTGTGACCTGGATTGGCCACAGGATACCGGTCTTGATGGACCTTCAGTCTGTCCCAGTACAGCAATGCTTATGTTCTTATGTTCAAAATATTCTTATAATCTTACCTAGGTACACATAAATTGTCCAACATCAAGTCTATACAAATAATCTGTAAAGAATAAAAAGAAGAGTCAAAAGTCATAGGAGTCCTCACATAGATGGTGCCTGGGAGGGTTTGAGAATGTGGAGTGAGTAATAATTCGAGTGTTGGGGGTGTGAAGATGGGGAGATTTAGTATCCGAGGAGTCCTTAGACGTATGGGGTTATCTAAATTTATATCTACCTCGGGAGTCACTGCACAGACACTCAGACTCTCTAAACCTAGAAAGAGGAAAAATAAAAATATTTAAATATCATAATTTGCTTGAATAACACTGGAAGCTACAACTCTGACAGTCTGCACCTCTCTTCCAAAAGTACATAAGTACATAAGTAATGCCATACTGGGAAAAGACCAAAGGTCCATCGAGCCCAGCATCCTGTCCACGACATCCTTCTTGTCACCTCCTTCTGAGGACCAGGTCTAGTTTAATGCTATATTGGCCCTAGGCAAACATATTTTTCTGAGCCCCAGACCATGTCCCCTGCCATGATCTTTATTTATGATTTCTTCCCCCACCCCAATATTTAATAAATGTCTATATGCAAATACCACATTTAAACGAGTGGTAATGTTGAATAGCTTGCCACAGTTCCAACAGGATTCTTCCAACAGCGAGTTAACATAATTGGAGAGCAGTTTGGAAAGCCGCGTGATAGAGCTGGCAATCGTATACGGACATGGACTGAACCCAGTGTGGACGTGGCATCTCTGACCATATAACGTTAAGTGCCTGGATTTATTATATTATAGAAAACAGTGAAAGAGTATGGTTCATTGTTTAGATTAAGAGAGTTTCGGGGTAGTTGGAGTAAGTGATAGGATTGACCCACTAGTTCTTTAGTTTTGAGGAAGGTGAACATTTATTTCATTTTATTATTTGAAATTAATTAAGAGCACAGGTGTACATTTGCTTATATAAATTGAAAAGGTTCAAAGAGAAGTTCTATGATCCAGAAGCTTGTCCACCCTTAGAGACGTAAATCACTTTGGTGTAGCCTCGCTTGGGTAAGTTTATACTCTGAGAACTTCCTTATGATTTCCATAATTTAACACAAAAATATATTTCAGTACACTTTTGGGCCAATCCTTTCACTGGTATTATCTCCATGATATTATGCCCTGATTTGTATAATTAACTAATAAAAGTGCGTCATGAAAGACTCAAGAGGAAATTGGAAAGTCATGGTATAGGAGGTAGTTCCTATTGTGGATTAAAAACTGGTTAAAAGATAGAAAACAGAGAGTAGAGTTAAATGATCTGTATTCTCAATGTGCTGTGTCCGCTGGTTTTTTAACTGGTAGACTTGCCATCCAAATGGCAGATGACCGATGCATATGTGAAAAAGGAACCCGAACTATAGCAAATAGAATGATAGGTATTATTAGGAGAGGAATGGAAAACAAAAATGAGGATGTTATAATGCCTTTGTTTTACTCCACGGTGCAACCGCACCGCGAATATTGTGTGTAATTCTGGTCACCACATCTCAAAAATGTTATAGTGGAATTAGAAAAGCCCCCTCCCTGCCCATCTTCAAATCCTTGCTCAAAGCCCACCTCTTCAATGTGGCTTTCGGCACCTAACCATTATACATCTATTCAGGAAATCTAGACTGCCCCAATCTTGTTTGACTGCACTTTTTGTCCTTTAGATTGTAAGCTCCTTCAAGCAGGGACTGTCCTCTGTGTTAAATTGTACAGTGCTGCGTAACCCTGGTAGCGCTTTAGAAATGTTAAGTAGTAGTAGTAATAGATCAAGGCAGATAAAGATCTGCACGGTATATCCATTATCTTCATCTGTAAATTAAGTAAGTCAAGCATAAGACTTAATTAGAATAAATTGAGTCAGACAGGATCATGTGCAGATGGCAAAAGCATGCACTGATGAATAAACCTGCAGTGAATAAAGGAATGCCAACTCTTGGCCTAATGTTGTACAATGATAATATCAATCATATAAACATACTGTACATACTTGCAAAATCAAACTACAAAACCTAACACAAGGTCATCATGTTATCCTCAGCCAACTGGGCTCAGTCCCGTTCCCAAAGTCATGGGAAAGGGCAGCCGGGAAGTGTTACAGGTTGTTCAGGACAGTAATTTTCTGTTCCTGTACTAGAGTGGTCCATGCCAGGGCTTTCTTTCTGAGTAACGTGGTAGATCACGGCAGATAAAGATCTGCATGGTATATCCATTATCTTCATCTGTAAATTAAGTAAGTCAAGCATAAGACTTAATTAGAATAAATTGAGTCAGACAGGATCATGTGCAGATGGCAAAAGCATGCACTGATGAATAAACCTGCAGTTGCTTACTTACAAGCATTTCAAGCAGTTTAGTGACTAAAGGAATGCCAGCTATTGGTCTAAGTTGTACAAAGATGATACATCTAAACCTTTTGATTTGGGCATAGGACTAAGTGCTATCTGTCCCATATGCAGAGGTAATCATCCCAAGAAATATTAAATGTTGGGGATTGGTAAATAATGTAAAGGGACACTTATCTAATTCACGAAGCCCACAAATTATAGCTTTGAGCTAGATATTCTTATGCTACTACTACTATAAATCATTTCTATAGCGCTACCAGTCATACTCAGCGCTTTACAATTGAACATGAAGAAAAGACAGTCCCTGCTCAAAAGAGCTTACAATCTAAATCAGGACAGACAGACAGGACCAATAAGGATAAGGGTAGGACACACAGAAGGACACGTGCACGAGGGGCATAATCGAACGGAAACGCCTATCTCCATGGGCATTTATCTCCGAGAACGGGTCCGTGAAGGGGCAGGCCGAACTGTATTTTCGAAAAAATGGACGTTTACTATGTTACTAATTACTGTAATAAAATGCACCAGTCCCAGTACAGAACCTTGTTGAATAGATAGGTTTTCAGAGATTTGTGAAAGTTAGTTATTTCATTAATTGTTTTCAAGTTAGTTGGTAGGAAAAGCTGGTTGCATGTGTTAGTTTGTATTTTAATCCTTTGCAGCTGGGGAAGTGTAAATTAAGAAATATGCGAGCTGATCTTTTAGCATTTCTGGGAGGGAGGTCCACGAGGTCTAGCATGTAGGTCGGGGCATCGCCGTGAATGATTTTATGAACAATCGTGCAGATCTTGAACGCGGTACGTTCTTTAAGTGGGAGCCAGTGAAGTTTCTCTCTTAGGGGTTTTGCACTTTCATATTTTGTTTTTCCAAATATGAGTCTGGCTGCGGTGTTCTGGGCTGTTTGAAGTTTCTTGATAGTCTGTTCTTTGCAGCCAGCGTAGAGTGCGTTGCAATAGTCCAAGTGACTTAGCACCATTGACTGTAGCAGGTTGCGAAAAATGGATCTTGGGAAGAAAGGTTTTACTCTTTTAAGTTTCCACATGGAGTGGAACATCTTCTTAGTTGTATTCTTCACATGGGTTTCGAGTGTGAGATTTCGGTCGATGGTAACTCCAAGAATTTTCAGATTGTTTGAGACGGGAAGGGAAAAGTTTGGTGTGGTTATGGTGGTAAATTTAGTTGTATTATGTTGTGAGGTGAGTATAAGACATTGTGTTTTTTCTGCGTTAGTTTTAGCTGGAATGCATCCGCCCAGGAGCGCATGATTTGGAAACTTTGGTTGATCTCGTTGGTGATTTCCTTTAGATCATGTTTGAATGGGATATAGATCGTGACATCATCTGCATATATGTAGGGATTGAGGTTTTGATTGGATAGTAGCTTCATTAGGTTGAAGAGGGTTGGAGAGAGGGGGGATCCTTGGGGGACTCCAAAGTCAGGTGTCCATGGGCCTGATATGTCCGCGTTCGTTATTACTTGGTATGATCTTGTGGTCAGGAATCTTTTAAACCAGTTAAGAACGTTACCTCCAACTCCAAAGTATTCTAGGATATGTAGTAATATTCCATGGTTGACCATGTCGAAGGCACTGGACATGTCGAATTGTAGGAGAAGTATGTTATTGCCAGTTGCAATTGTTTGTTTAAATGTATTCATTACAGTCACTACTACTGTTTCAGTGCTGTGATTTGACTGAAATCCTGATTGAGATTCGTGAAGAATTGAGTATTTATTTAGGTAGTAAGTGAGTTGTTTCATCACTACGCCTTCCATAAGTTTGGTTATCAGTGGGATAGATGCTACTGGGCGATAGTTGGTTAGGTCATTTGTACTTTTCTTTCCATCTAAAGGTAAAGGTGTAAGTAGAATGCTTCCTTTATCCTTTGGGAAGAGGCCATTTTGTAGCACGTAGTTCAGGTGCCTCATGAGGTCTGTTTTGAGTTGTAGGGGGGCAGATCTTATAAGGTTAGTAGGGCAGATGTCTAGTTTGCATTGCGACTTGGCGTATCTTCCAAGCAATTGGGAGATGTTGTCGATCGAGAGTGTGTCAAAGTTGATCCATGATCAGTCTGCTGGATATGCTTAATAACATCTCTAAAAATAATCTAACAAATACGTGCTGGATGTGCCCCATTTATTCACATCTATCTATATGGCCAGTCCTTTTGTTTTTCAGAATATCTTAAGAACATAAGTATAGCAATACTCTATCAGACCAATGGTCAATCTAGTTCAGTATCCTGCTTCCAACAGTGACCAATCCAGGTCACAAGTGTATAAGATGAGTTCCATCCCCTTTATCATTTTGGTTGTTCTTTTTTTATCCTTTTCTTATTCAGTAATATATTTTGGGGGGATATTGTGAGCAGAATCGAACGCATTACTCAAGGTGAGTTTACACCATGGAGTGATACAGAGGCATTATAATATTCTTATTTTGCATCATTTTCCTATTACTTTGTAGTATCCTGTTTGCTTTATGACCACTGCCACACACTGGTCAGAAGACTTCAGCGTATTGTCTACAATGACACCTAGATCATTTTCTTGAGTGCTGATTGCTAAGGTGAACCCTAGCATCAGGTAACTTTGATTTGGACTATTCTTCCCAATTTCCTAAGGTCTTCCTGTAATCCGCATGTGTTTGGGCAGCTTTGTGTCATTTGTAAATGTAATTAACTCACTCATCGATCTGATTTCCAGATCATTTATAAATATGTTAAATAGCACAGATCCTTGAGGCATGCAAGTATTCACCATCCTCCACGTGAGAAAAATGACCATTTAACCCTATACTCTGTTTTCTGTCAAATAATCAAGAGAAGGACATTTCCTCCTATCCCATGACAGGAGTTTCTCATGAGGAATTTTGTCAATCCAGATCCTTTTTCTAAAAAGACTACATGATCTTGCAGCAGAGAAATGACAATCGGCCTTGAAGCAATTAAGAATTACTTCCTTTTTTAGTGTACAGTAGTGTATATGCAGAATGTACAAGAAATACAGCACTGCACTAAAATAGTACTTTTTGAATAGAAGTACTGCATTTTATACTTTTTTCTGCAAACATATTGATGAAAATAAAACTAATGTTTAATATGTAATGTTGTAATCTTGTTTTCTTTATCCTGATTTATGATTATCCGGACCACCCTCAGCATTCTACTGTACATTCATGCAACAATTATGATATCTAGCAATTAAATACATAAATCAATCTGAATATACAGCATTTTGTTAGGGTGTATAGCATTTAGAGTCACACAGCTCCTAGGGGGGGCGTTATTAGCTCTTCATGTTGGGCACAATATCTCATAGTAGCCAAGTTAAAACAGCTCTTATGGAAATGATGTCATGGTAGTAAAGAGAAAAGGTGGATGACCCTCTTGGATTCTCCAGACAAAATAACTAACCTATGTAATGATGGCTGGGAGAAAAGCTGGAATACTCCAGTTATTTTCTTAAAGTCCCCCTCAACCGCAGTTGCTACCTCTCTGAGCCCTCCACCCCAATGAAAGCAACAATAAGGCGACATAAGTCCTTCACTTGCAAAGGTAACTGCACTAGATTATGTCGATATTAAATATTTCTATGAATAAACAAGAAAATATCCTGACCAGGGAGACCATAAAGTGCCAATAAGTCCTATGGTTGAATTGTTCCTTTGTTCCATTTCTTGGACTATAGGATTATGCAAATAGGCAGTCGCCAAAGGGTGATGCAACATCCTGCAATGAAGAAAAACATAATGTGCCTTACGTCCTATGCTTAGATTGTGCCCTTCTCCTGGGACCTAAACGGATGCAGCAATAGACAGCCACTGTCACTGACATCCTTCAACAAAGAAGTCTGCCCTGACAAGTGCTTCAAGAAGGTGCGTCAACTGAAATCCTGAATTTCCATGTGACATCCTTCAATAAATAACCAGATCTCTGAATTATTTCTATAGGTAGGTAGCGTAAAGATGTATACTTTTTTATGATTAACTAACGAATTTAAATTTTACAAGTGTTCTATAACCTTTAACCTTTACATAGAGAGTATAAGGCAACTGTCACGGTTGTGCCCATGTTTCTTGCTCTCCTTCTTCTGGCCACCTGGTGGCCAGACCTGGTGGCTGCAATGGACTGTCTGGTTACTGTCACCCGTTCCAGATTTCAGCCCAGTCCGGTCCGGATCTTCCGGGCGGCCAGGCTTGCTTGTTTTGTTTGAGCCTGCACAGCACCCGTAGCTGCCTGGTGATTGCTGCAGCTGAGCCTCAACTGTTGCTGGGCTTATTAGCCATTTGGAAACTCTCTGCTTTGCCTTTGCATCGCCTAAGGCCCTGGTATGTTGGTGCTTGTTGCACTTCTGCCTAGTTTAGTTTCTTGTTCTAGTTCCCTGCCTGATTCTAGTTTAGTCTTTGTGTAGCTTAGCTTGTACTGTCCTAGTCTTGATTCTTGTTTGTATTTCTGTGTCTAGTTCTGGGTTCTCTGTGTTTCTTGTTTAGTGGCTGCCTTGTAGCTTTCAGTTCTGTCTTTTGTTTGTCAGTGTTTGTGTTTGTTTCTGTTTAGGGGCTGCGTTTGCAGCTTTTAGTCCTGCCTTGTCCAGTAAGTCCTGCCGGCCGCCTGCACCCAGGGGCTCAACTCCTGGGGAACGGTGGTCAAGCGCAGGTGAAGCTGTTCCTGTTCTGCCTGTTCCAGTCTGCTTGCCTTAGCTGCAACTCCAGTCCGGGGTTCCAGTCCTGTTCTGCCCTGTCCCTGGTTTGGGGGTGGTTTTGCCTGCCGCTGCCGCTCCTCGGCAGTGGCCCAAGGGCTCACAAATCTAGTTCCTGCTTTGAAATACGTGACAGCACCAGCCTAATTCAAGATGGCAGACCCTGCTCAGCCATAGTGAGAGAGAGAGAACTGCTGATCAGCATTCATGCTGTTTTTCCGTGTTCAAGAGCTGCTACTTGTATGCGCTGTCTGCTCTTTTTTTTTATTTAATATGGTTAGCACTCATTGTAGAATTTTTATTTTGTTTTTAACTTTTTAGGCTGTCTTGTATGTAGATTTACTAATTAAGGGGAAACACTCTTTTGCTTTTTATTAGGTGTGTGTCCCCTTTCTGTATTTTATATGTGATCTTTTATATGTTACTGGTGTCCACTAGATATTCACATGTTTTTAATTTATTCTGATCATAACACGTTGAAAGTACTCGAATATAAATATACTGGTAATATGTTTGACAGTTACATTTGGTGCCATTTTTGTCTTCCACAATTGATTTTTTATATGCATTGTGACCTAGCATACTCAATAGATTTTTGTTTGGTATTCTATTTTATTTATATTTCTTATTGTTTATTTACTATTATTTTTATTTATTTATTGATTATGATTTTTTTACCGCCTTTTTGAAGGAATTCACTCTAGGCTGTGTACAGTAAGAATAGATCGAACATGAGCAATAGGCAATTACAGCAGTAAAAATGTTCAAATAGCAATACAAAGTAAGGCAAAGTATAATACTTACAATGTCAACATATAGTAACATAGTAAATGACGGCAGATAAAGACCTGAATGGCCCATCCAGTCTGCCCAACAAGATAAAATCATTTACATGGTATGTAATACTTTATATGTATATCCGAGTTCGATTTGTCCCTGCCTTCCTCAGGGCACAGACCGTAGAAGTCACCCTGCACCTGGTTTTATTCTCCAAATGCCGGCGTCCACTAAGATTCCATACATCCATTCCTTCTAAACAGGATTCCTTTGTGTTTATCCCACACATGTTTGAATTCCATTACTGTTTTCATCTCCACCACCTCCCGCAGCAGGGCATTCCACATATCCACCACCCTCTCTGTGAAAAAATACTTTCTGACATTACTCCTGAGTCTGCCCCCCTGCAACCTCAATTCATGTCCTCTAGTGCTACTACCTTTCCGTCTCAGGAAAAGGTTCATATGCAGATTTAAACCTTTCAAAATGTGTTTGTCTGTATCATGTCATCCCTGTTTCTCCTTTCTTCCAAGGTATACATGTTCAGGTCGGCAATTCTCTCCTCGTATGGTTTGCAATTCAAATCTCGTACCATTTTTGTAGCTTTTCTTTGCACCGCTTCCAGGCTTTCTACATCTTTAACCAGATTCGGCCTCCAAAACTGAACACAATACTCCAAGTGGGGCCTCACCAATGACTTGTAGAGGGGCATCAACACCTCCTTTCTTCTGTTGGTTATACCCCTCTCTATGCAGCCTAGCATCTTCTAGCCATGGCTGTCGCCTTGTCACATTAAACAAAATGTGGCATAGATACAGACTGCCCTTTATATAGGTGTACACATATATTATTATTCACCCTTCTGATCTAAATCAACGATACCACATATTCACATAAATGTAAACACAGCTGATAAATAACAATGTATAAGGCAGTCATGACCCAGATGAAATATATCAATACTATAATCTAAGATATTATGGTCACTTCCCTTGGGGACATAAACGTGCCCATGCATGGGACTTAATCCACAAATACTCTTCATTCTCGCCAGCTCAGACAGAACTCCCTTTAACTCTGGTCGAGTTTTGAATGACTTCATCAGAAAGGGAACGGCAAACATAAAGTACTGATCAACAATACTATAGTTTCCCCACGTACTAGGGTATCTACTATAATAAAACGCACCCTCAACGTTCTGAAGACAAAAGTTCTGAAGTCACACCACTAGAGAAAGGGTTCGGAAGTTCATGGTGGTGAAGCCACCACAATGCTTCCCGTGATGATGACGAGGGCAGAACAGTGGAACAAATGATGGAGGTTGGCAGCCAGTCTCCAGCGAGCCAGGCGGGGGAGGAGTAGGGAAACACGCTCCGGAGACTGGCTGCCAAGCTCCATCATTAGCTAAAAAACCCCCCAAAAAACAAAACATACAAAACCACGGAGTAACCAAATATCAAAAAGAAAAAAAAACACGGTTGCTCACGCCGATGCAGGTAACTCCACCTCCCCCCCCTTCGTCTTCACCTTTTCACCAACCGACCGTGCAAAAGCATTCCCCGCCTCAGCCAAGCCACCCGACGGTACACAAAGAAAAAAGCTAAGAAAAAAAACCCTGCAACAGGGCTCCGTACACAGCAGAGGGGTGCAGGAGGGGAGGAGAGGGTCGCTGGACATGGAGCTGCTACAAATTCAACATCTGTTAGAAAAAGTGCTAATACTTTGGATTTCAACAGCTTCAGTAACACAACCTCTTCATACCTCTATTGCCCATGTAGCAATACCAACTTCTAAACAGGTGAGGGTACTTTACTCACTCATTAAAAGAAACAAAAAACAGCATGCTGTGACAAATACAGATCTATTCATTAAATCTTACGTTCTGTGCTGTGCCCTGCAGCTCTTTTCTACCACACTTGTAGCTCACAACTAACCTCTTTCCAGGCTCTGCCATGCTGCAGGCAGAAGCTGAGCCCTGCCATTCGCTTCCTCACAGCAAACAGCACAGCTAATTAACCAGTGCCAGCCAGACTGGGGAAGGGGATAGCAGGGCAGAGATGGCCCGTTAACTTTCTGTAAAGGAGCATCTGTGCTGGCCGGAAGCCAAGGAAACGGACATGAGCTGAGTCTGTGCTAGATTCGTCCTTGCTGTATGTGCATACATGGGGGAAGGGGAATTTAAAAGCGGGGTTTTGGTGCATATTTACTACTTATAAAATTACCCTGCCCTATGTTCAAGTACATACAGCATGCCTCTACGGTTTGGAGTGTGGGTGAAAGTCATGATATACACATACCTCTGCATTCTATATAGATCAACCAAATTTGGATGTCCAAAAAAGACAATCACTTAATGAAACATCAACTTCCTAATTAATCAGGTCACGCGTAACTAAAAACTGGAAATAACTTAGCAGGGTTTAAAAAATGTTTGGATAGCTTCCGAAAGGAAAAGTCCACAGCCTAAAATTAAAATGGACTGTGCTCAACTTAGCAGGCTTTAAAAAAGGTTTTCATGACTTCCTAAACGAAAAATCCATAGCCTATTATTAAAATGGACTGTGCTCAACCATTCTCTCACACACACTCTCACTCTATGTCACTCTCACACTCGCACATTCACTCTGTCTCTCTCTCTCACACAGTCAATCTCACACACACTCTCTCAAACATACACACTATGATTAAAACCTTGCTAGCGCCCGTTTCATTGGTCTCAGAAACGGGCCTTTCTTACTAGTATTTCAATGTTTCTTAGAAACCTTTCATATTCAAAACTTCATTACTTACAAAACAAATTTCAACTTGAAACTCCAATAGTGGACACAAACCCCGGGCGGATTCGCATCTAGAATCCTCCCTCTCTCAATTCAGAGCGTGTGACGTCAAGACACAATGCTCCGTTTAAATTCCCACACGAGCCCCTCTGTTACAAGAAATTCTACCCACTTCTCCAGCAATTAATATGTTGGAAGAAATGATTTATTTTGGGGAAAATAGCTCTAGAGCAACTCGCCACTGCTTATAATTTAAGAGCAGGTGCTGTATTTATATTGATTTCTCCACCAATCACCAAAGGTGATAATTGCAATAAATTAAATAAATTAAGTATACTCAGAACACAAAGAGACCGTATTTTTAGGTTCAAAAAGATTGATTTAATATACAATTGCACACGAGAGGTAGGTTTTTAAGAGGAATCTTTACAAGTAATCTGTGCATAAAAATAGAACAAAGTAGCAGGTCTAGATCAAAAGTTATGTTACTCACAAGTCCTTGTTACACAGTATGAACAGCATTAGGTAAGCACATGTTTTAGGAGCAAGGCATCAGCGGACCCCAAGAGAGCAGCAGTTTCCCAGAGAGGCAGGTTTCCAGAGGAGCAGGTCCCAAGAGGAGCAGGTTCCAAGAGAGGCAGGTTCCAAGAGAGGCAGGTTCCAAGAGGGCGAGCTGGGCTGTTTCCAGGCCTTTTATAATGTTAGCAGAGAAGCATGGTGTGTGCATGTCTTGGATATTTTGCAAGGCATTATGGTTAATGTAGTCTCATGTCTGCACACGACCCCTGAGTTGGTCTCATGTGTTATGACATCACGAGACTTACAGTCTGGACTTTGCTGGCAAATGTCTTTTGATGTCCTGTTCAGTCTCTGGGGCAGATACACATTACAAGTCCTTCCTTTCTGCACATGTCTGGAAGCTGATGGGAGGGGCAGGTATACCTTTGACAAGCAAATGTCCTGTTTATGGTTCCCCTGAGTTTCTTTGTTTTATTCAGGTGTCCACCTTAGTCCATCTTTTGTTAGGTGGGAGGGCAGAGGAATAGAGTCAATTTAAAACTTTAAAGCAGTCTTAAGTCTTTTGTTTGAGGAATGAGAAAAAACAAGGTGAGGTCCCTGCCACTGCAGCAGTACTTTTGTCTTGTAAATATTCCCCAAAGGGAGAGGGGAGAGGGCTTTTGGAATGAAAGCCAGTTCTGCTGCATTGTATTTTTAAGAGCTGCACAAATATATTGGTGTATATATATAATCCACCAAATATGCTACATATTTCAGTAATAAACTGATACCATTACATTCCCTCTCTTGGCTCCGAGTGAAAATAAATTTTTAATATATATTGGAATGAGGAGCCATAAAATGAACTATAAAAGCTAAAATTAAAAAGAACAACTCTAACAACCTCGTACAGTAGCATAATTTCAAAACAACAATAGCAAAGGTACTGAACTGTTTACATGGGCATGTGTATTGGGAGAGGTGAATCTTTTAATAATGGACATTGAACAGACTGGACCGTGCAGGTATTTTTCCTGCCGTCATCTACTATGTCACATCACTATGAATCTTGGAATATGTCCATAGCTGGAATATGACTGTTATAAGCTAAAAGACTCATCATTATTGCTTTTGTTTACTCATGACTTACATTTAGGTAGCTAGGGTTAAGTTTTCTGTGGTCAGTTTCATTAGGCTTCCATTCAGTCAGGTGGCAGAGTATGGCTTTGCTCTGGTTTAAAATAGGATTGCAAGTACACTTTATATGACTTCAGCCACACAAGCGTCATTTTGCTCTATTTCCAGAGACCACCTCTTTTTGTGTCACCTGCTCAGGGGCATAGGCTGCTCCCAAGTTTATGCCACAGGATATCTTACCCAGTATGCTAGCCAGATCAATAGCATGAGAGTGCACAATTGACCAATTTACCACCGCAATGGGGTGGAACAATCTATTCAGTCATATTTTCAGCGTTTGACATTCCAAGGAAAAATATTCTATGAATGTTTCCTAACACTGTGAATGTTTCCCTATATTCTCTATTTCAGAGGCTAACTGAGGTATTCACAGCAGTGATACATAAGCAAGGGTGTAAATGTGGAGCTATTATACTACTGTTTCATTAGAAACAAGAAAGACATATGTATGCAATTATAATAATTTCCTAGGTTACTATTACGCACAAAATAATTATTCTATCAATCCTATGCAATAATATTTACTTAATCATTGACCAAATTAAAAAAAACAGAGTCATGGTATAGTGCCATGAACTATCTTTCAGAGAGAAACTTTTTATTTTTCAGAGAGAAACCTTTTATGGGTAATGAGTGTGGTAAAAGGTTACCATATTTATCTGCTTTAGCAGTGTTTAATGTAGCAAATTAATAGACAATACTCATGTGTTTAATGTTATAAAGAATTTAGAAAAGATATGTTAATTTTGCTTTGCACACAGCCAATATTTCATTCCAGGGAGAGACATTGTGTGCGTTCTGGCTGTAATGTAGAATAAACTAAAAAGGTCAGAAACATTCCCTGTACTGATTGTACTACTACTACTACTACTACTATTTAGCATTTCTATAGCGCTACAAGGCATACGCAGCGCTGCACAAACATAGAAGAAAGACAGTCCCTGCTCAAAGAGCTTACAATCTAATAGACAAAAAAAAAAAATAAAGTAAGCAAATCAAATCAATTAATGTGAACGGGAAGGAAGAGAGGAGGGTAGGTGGAGGCGAGTGGTTACAAGTGGTTACGAGTCAAAAGCAATGTACCTGATAGATCATGTAAAGAGAAACCTTCGCTCATATTTTCAAATATATACATGTGAATATATAACCTTAGATAGCAATTGGTAGAACTTAATATACGTGAGCCATAGCTTGAATGATTCTTTTCTATAGCTTGCCTGCCAGTGAAAATGGTCTCTCTTTTTTTTGTTTTTTTTTTTCTTTCTTTCTTGGACAATGTGAACTAATGGAGGGACTGTTAGTAGGGAGGGTCTATGAATGTCTGTGTCTATTTTCATGGAACCCCATAACATAAAACAAACATGTAACATGGAGACCACATGACAAACAAACAAAGAACTCTATTAGGCCTTTAGGTCTCCGATCGTCCATTCCAGATCCAGGATTGAGCTTAACCTGCAAATAGAACATAAGAGCACGAAAGCAACGTACGCGGCATCCATCTTGGATTTGCCAAAGCATTTTCATTCATTTAGAACACAAAAGCATCATCTGTGGCATCCATCTTGGATTACCACAGCAGTTTCATTTACTATCTCATAAGTAGAACAACATAGATCTGTTTATTTTTAAAATATCCTAGCACCATAAAAATATTAATCTCGTAAGTAGAACAGAATCAGATCTATTTAAAATTAATAAAGCACAAAGAGCACCAAGAGCAGCACCTGCGGCATCCATCTGGATTACCACCGCAGTCTCATTCATTTAGAAATAAGCAACAATTAGCAAAATTATATATGGTTTTTATCTCAAGTAGAACAGCATAGATCCGTTTATTTTTAAAATATAAGTAGAATGGGATCGGATCTATTCATTTAGAAATATATCTGAGATAGCCATATATATATATTAGTTACTAGCACCATTAAATCTTAGATTTAATCTTAGATTTACACTCGAACTCTGAAAAAGACAGAAAAACACATTATACATTAATTTAGCAGGTCACATGGCTCTCCGGTTCTGGTGGGGGGGGATCCCTCTCTTGTTCACAGTTCCTTCCCATAACCTTATATCATTGTATGCGAGCAGCAGCGTGCAGTGCAGACAGGCTTTACTTTCTTAAGCTTTAGTTTCTTTTCTATAAAAATAAGCATATCTTGTTAATTCACATTAAAGCACAATATTAAGTTTCAGCTCCAGCGGGAGTTACCTATTATAAGGAGGCATTTTTAAAACTTCTTACCCAGTATTTTAGTTTCAACTCCAGTGGGAGTCACTCATCAGAAAAAAGACATTTCTAAATCCTTAAACAATATTATATCAAAAACAAATTACAACAGAAGCTATCACAGAGAGACATTTTAAATCTGACTTATTGCAAAGAGACATTACTAAATCTTAAATGTTCAAAAGAACAATAGAAGCTACATTTTAAATCAAGAGAACAATAAAAGCTACATTTAAAATTAAAAGAACAATAGAAGCTACATCTTTAATTCTTATCAGTGTTACAAAGGGCCATTGCAAAAACTTTTTCTATTTTCCGGTCCAACATATTTTAAAAATTATCACCTGGATTTCCCTGCCATCTGCAGAGTGGGTCATGCTGTGGAGAAGTCCAGTCCAGGCTGGATGCATCTCCTCATGTTTCTAGGAATTAATCTGCAGGAAGGGCTGACAGAATGTCAGTTTCTGGTCCAGCAGGACTTGCAGTTATAAGTTTCTGTTTATCTGGTGGCAAATTTCTCTTGTTATTGTTAGCTATCTGTAATATCTGCAAGGCTCCATGAGATTTTAAAATGTCACATGTTTGCTGGCGGTTTTCAGTAGCTACATACTTAGGAGCTGATTTCTTTATTAGAGGTTCCCTTCTATGGGAGCTTAGATCAGAATGCAGCCCAGTGTGCTGAGGAGCTGAATCATGAGCGTTTAAATTAGACTGCAGAACAGGTTGTGCATATATGTGCTGAGGTTTTGGATGCTGTGAGGGGGTCTGAGAACTAATGGTTCTAGTTGAACCTCCTGCTACGGGTGTGGACTGTGATACTGTTACCATAGCTGAAACAGGCATGGCTGTAGCTGTATTTGGGTCTGGAGGAGCACATGGGAGACCCGTAATGGCTGACCCCTGCAAATGTGAATCCTGTATCAATGTTCTCATCTATATGTGGCATCTGCAGTGTTAATTCCCTGATTAAATGCTTCAAGTCTGGAACCTGGCTGGCCTGCATTTCTAAAGCTAAAATTTGGGCTTTCATTTTATTTTCCTGAGCTGCCTGGCTTTGTACCTGCATTCTAAGGGCGTCTAATTGATCATTTAAGCAACTAGCCATTGTGATTAGAAAATCCTTTTCTGTGTTTACCTGCAAGCATTCTCTCTCTTTGGCCAGTAACTTCTCATTCAATTCTGCATGTTCTTTTAAGGTTTTCTTACACGTGGTCAACATTAACCAAGTGCATGCAGAAACTCTCTTGCTCCCTTCCTTAATTGAATATAAATCAATATCAGAGGGGGTGGAAATATCATCAGTTACATTATGGGTCCAAGGATTAGGGCCAGAGGATTCTACGCATTGCTTAGGCAAAGTGGGGTTATCTATGTCCTTCTCAAAAGAAACTGCAAAATTGGTTTTTATTTTATGCCAGAGCATGCCTAAAGATTTGATTATGAAATACATAAAGTACATGAGTGCATAAGTACCTAAATAAGACCAAACATCCATCCAGCACAGCATTCTGAATACCTGAAAACCTTATCAATTTATCAATCGGGAATTGAATTAATGAAACCTGATACTCAGTTCTCTATAAAGCAGCAAAATACAAAAATATAATTTAAGAACACTGCTATTTCATTCTAATTGCACAGAATACCTGCCCCCGTTCTCCACCAATTAATATGTTACAAGAAATTCTACCCACTTCTCCAGCAATTAATATGTTGGAAGAAATGATTTATTTTGGGGAAAATAGCTCTAGAGCAACTCGCCACTGCTTATAATTTAAGAGCAGGTGCTGTATTTATATTGATTTCTCCACCAATCACCAAAGGTGATAATTGCAATAAATTAAATAAATTAAGTATACTCAGAACACAAAGAGACCGTATTTTTAGGTTCAAAAAGATTGATTTAATATACAATTGCACACGAGAGGTAGGTTTTTAAGAGGAATCTTTACAGGTAATCTGTGCATAAAAATAGAACAAAGTAGCAGGTCTAGATCAAAAGTTATGTTACTCACAAGTCCTTGTTACACAGTATGAACAGCATTAGGTAAGCACATGTTTTAGGAGCAAGGCATCAGCGGACCCCAAGAGAGCAGCAGTTTCCCAGAGAGGCAGGTTTCCAGAGGAGCAGGTCCCAAGAGGAGCAGGTTCCAAGAGAGGCAGGTTCCAAGAGAGGCAGGTTCCAAGAGGGCGAGCTGGGCTGTTTCCAGGCCTTTTATAATGTTAGCAGAGAAGCATGGTGTGTGCATGTCTTGGATATTTTGCAAGGCATTATGGTTAATGTAGTCTCATGTCTGCACACGACCCCTGAGTTGGTCTCATGTGTTATGACATCACGAGACTTACAGTCTGGACTTTGCTGGCAAATGTCTTTTGATGTCCTGTTCAGTCTCTGGGGCAGATACACATTACAAGTCCTTCCTTTCTGCACATGTCTGGAAGCTGATGGGAGGGGCAGGTATACCTTTGACAAGCAAATGTCCTGTTTATGGTTCCCCTGAGTTTCTTTGTTTTATTCAGGTGTCCACCTTAGTCCATCTTTTGTTAGGTGGGAGGGCAGAGGAATAGAGTCAATTTAAAACTTTAAAGCAGTCTTAAGTCTTTTGTTTGAGGAATGAGAAAAAACAAGGTGAGGTCCCTGCCACTGCAGCAGTACTTTTGTCTTGTAAATATTCCCCAAAGGGAGAGGGGAGAGGGCTTTTGGAATGAAAGCCAGTTCTGCTGCATTGTATTTTTAAGAGCTGCACAAATATATTGGTGTATATATATAATCCACCAAATATGCTACATATTTCAGTAATAAACTGATACCATTACACCTCGATCGGCTCTTTCAAATAATTTGAATTGAGAGAGGGAGGATTCTAGACGCGAACCAATCTCCGCCTTCCTCTGGTTTCTTCCCCCAGTGACGGTGGAATGACTCTTCCAGTATATATAGATCACAGTTCGCAGATCCAGAGCAGAATCTGAAGACTCAGAGACAAGAGAGAAAGACTTCCTGAGCTAGATCATGGAGGGAGCTGTCACTTTTCTGCTGATCACCCTGACACTTTCCAGCCTCCCAGGTATAGTCACCTCTTAAAAGTGTATAAAATCTGAAAAAATCAAGTACCTGGCAAGATCCCAAAACAGTACAATATATTTTATGCTGCTTATCCTTGAAATAAGCAGTGGATTTCCCCAAGTCCATTTTAATAATGATCTATGGACTTCTTTTAGGAAGCCATCCAAACCTTTGTAAAACCATACTAAGCTAAGTGCTGTTACTACATTCACTCGCAACGAATTCCAGAGTTTAATTACACGTTGAGTGAGGAAACTTTTTCTCTGAATCATTTTCAATTTACTACTTTGTATCTTTATTGTGTGCCCCCAAGTCCAGTATTTTTTGGAAAGAAGTGATTCACATCTACCCATTCCACTCCACTCATTAT
This sequence comes from Microcaecilia unicolor, assembly GCF_901765095.1. Classification (NCBI taxonomy): domain Eukaryota; kingdom Metazoa; phylum Chordata; class Amphibia; order Gymnophiona; family Siphonopidae; genus Microcaecilia; species Microcaecilia unicolor. Next base: position 47,724 of record NW_021963589.1, on the reverse strand, counting down.
TTTATAGACCTCGAAGAGTTCTAGCCACTTTAGCCTTTCCTCTTAGGGAAGTCATTCCAACCCCTTTATCATTTTCATTGCCCTTCTCTATACCTTTTCTAATTCCACTATATCTTTTTTGAGATGTGGTGACCAGAATTGCACACAATATTCGAGGTACTTTTGCACCGTGGAGTGAAACAAAGGCATTATAACATCCTCATTTTTGGCTTCCATTCCTTTCCTAATAATACCTATCATTCTATTTGCTAAAGTTCGGCTTCCTTTTTCACATATGCATCACTTTGCACTTGTCATCTGCCATTTGGATGGCAGGTCTACCAGTTAAAAAACCAGTGGACACAGCACATTGAGAATACTGATCATTTAACTCTATTCTCTGTTTTCTATCTTTTAACCAGTTTTTAATCCACAATAGGAACTACCTCCTATCCCATGACTTTCCAATTTCCTCTTGAGTCTTTCATGAGGTACTTTTATTAGTAACATGTCATTTATCTTTAAAATCGAGTGAGGTACACGAAGATTGGAGGGTGCCCTAAGTAACGCTGATTTTTAAAAAAAAGGTCCTAGAGGAGATCCATGAAATTATAGACCGGTGAGCCTGACGTTGGTGCTGGGCAAACTACTTTTCAAAATTCAGATACACAATTTCGACTGGCTCATCTTTATCCACATGTCTATTCACCCCTTGAAAGAAATGTAATAGATTGGTGAGGCAAGATTTCCCTTCAGTAATTCTATGTTGGCTTTGTCTCATTAATCCATGCTTTCGAATATGCTCTGTAATTTTGTTCCTTATAATAATATCTACTATTTATAGAGATTTCATTCAGTTTCTCTGACTTGTCAGCTTTGATTACCATTTCTGGCACCAGTATCTCTGACGTAACGTCCGTGAGGGCGGGGCACGGAAGGAAAGAGGAGAGGTCTGCCCTGCCGCTGCTTGCTGCGAAGTGAAAGGAGGCTCAAGGTTAGTTCCGAGAGCCCGGCCCGATAGCGGGTGGAGGGGGGCCCAGCGACCTCGGGTGGGGGGGCCTGGTGATCTCGGGTGGGCAGTGACCTCGGGTGGGCGGCGACCTCGGGTGGGGGGGGGGCCAGGGGCGGCCTTGTCCCGGGCCCGGCTCTGGCTCTCGGCGACCCGACCATGAAAAATGAGTTTATTTTGTTGGGCAGACTGGATGGACCGTACAGGTCTTTATCTGCCGTCATTTACTATGTTAGTCTTTGGGATTCTACATGGAATGTTGCTACTAATTGGGATTCCAGAATCTTCAGAACTTTTAGTACAAGAACAGTGCTGGGCAGACTTTATCTGCTGTCATTTATTATGTTACTATCCAGCTTATTGTCGAAAGAGAAGGACGCCCATCTTTCGACACAAATCGGGAGATGGGCGTCCTTCTCCCGCAGGCGCCCAAATCGGTATAATCGAAAGCCGATTTTGGGCGCTGTTGCATTCCCTACCTTGTTCTTCTAGTGGCGGCCATATTGGAAGGATCATCTGAGCAGCAACCATTTTGGAAAGATCATCTGAGGGGCAGCCATCTTGGAAGGATTGTTTGAGGAGCAGCCATCTTAGGTAGTTCATCAAAGAGGCAGCCATCTTGAATATCTTTTGGGCGTGCCCTATGAGATCTCTCACCTCTCAGCTGTGACCAGGATCCTCTGATTGGAGGCCTATTTAAGAGCTGGCCTGTGACACCATCTTTGCTTCGGCTTCTATCTTGTTAGAGGTTGGTGCTGGTGATTGAACATTCTTCTTCCTACTTTCCTGTTGATGCTGACTTGGATTGAACCTGACCATTGTCTGCTTGCTGCCTGCCCTGACCTGTGGATTGAACCTGACCATTCTCTGCTTGCTGCCTGCCCTGACCTGTAGATTGAACTTGAGCCTTCTCTACTGGCTGCCTACCCAATCTGTGTTCCGTTTCTGTTCTACTCCTGCCTGCCACGGCGGGTGGCCGTCTGACCCCGACCGTATCCGGAAGTCCTGGGGGCCACTTGCACCTGGGAGCTCAACTCCTGGGGAACGGTGGTCGCTTCCCAGGTGAAGCTAGGAGTTGTCCGGCTGCCTGACTGAGTGCGGAGCTTCGCAGATCCTCCACACTCTGTCAAGGCGCAAGGGCTCACTACTTCAGTGCCAACAGGCGCCCCCAACTGCAGTCCGTCGCGGGGATGACCAAAGTTCCTGGGGGCATTCGGAGGCATAGCGAAGGCGGGATAGGGGTGTGTTTATCGGCCGAGAAGAGATGGGCGTCATCGGCTGATAATGGAAAAAAGAAGGGCGCCCCTAGCAAGAATTTGGTCCGCTTTATTTGGTCCCTTTTTTTCAGGTCCAAGTCAAAAAAAGTGCCCGAACAGACCAGATGACCACTGGAGGGAATCGGGGATGACCTCCCCTGACTCCCCCAGTGGTCACTAACCCCCTCCCACCAAAAATAAAAACAACTCTATGCCAGCCTCAAATGTCATACCCAGCTCCCTGACAGCAGTATGCAGGTCCCTGGACCAGTTGTGGTGGCTGCAGTGGACTTCAGGCAGGTGGACCCAGGCCCATCCCCCCACCTCTTACACTTGTGGTGGTAAATGGGAGCCCTCCAAAACCCACCCGAAACCCACTGTACCCACATGTAGGTGCCCTCCTTCACCCCTTAGGGCTATGGTAGTGGTGGATAGTTGTGGGGAGTGGGTTTTTTTTTTGGGGGGGGGGTTGGGGGGCTCAGCACCTAAGGTAAGGGAGCTATGTAACTGGGATCAATTTGTGAAGTCCACTGCAGTGCCCCCTAGGGTGCCCGGTTGGTGTCCTGGCATGTGAGGGGGACCAGTGCACTATGAATCTTGGCCCCTCCCATGACCAAATGCCTTGGATTTGGTCGTATTTGAGATGGGTGCCCTCGGTTTCCATTATCGGCAAAAACTGAGGGCTCCCATGTCTAACGCTGGCGACCTCAGCATTTAGGTCGACCAACTCTTAGGTCGACCAAAATGTTGAGATTTTGGCATCCCCGACCGTATTATCGAAACGAAAGATGGACGTCATCTTGTTTCCATATTACGGGATGCCCCGCCCCTTTGCGGAGACATCCTCAGAGATGGGCGTCCCCATTCAAAAATGCTCCTCTATGTTACTTTGCCCTGGTGTTATATTTACTGAGTCAATATCAGAGTTATTGAAATCACCGATTATTATTGTGTTGACTTGTTTGTTTGTCTCTCTAATTTCTGATAACATTTCTACATCCATCTGTCCATTCTGGCCAGGTTGACAGTAGTACCCTTCAATCACTATCCTTTTCCCCTTTACACATGGAATTTCAATCCATAGGGATTCCAAGATGTGTTTTGATTCCAGCCCTCCGTAACATGCAAAGTGACTACTTCACCAATTCGATCCACCCTATCACTACGATATAATTTGTATCCTGGTATGACAGTGTCCTACTGTTATTCTTCTACCAGGTCTTAGAGATGACAATTATATCTAATTTAGTGCAATCTGTTCTAACTCTCCCATCTTGATTTCTTAGGGTTTTGGCAATTGCATATGGATATTAATCAAATATTGGGGTGGGGAAGAAATCATAAATAAAGATCAATGCAGGGGTCATGGGGTGGGGCTCAGAAATATATGTTTCCCTAGGTCCAATATAGCATTAAACCAGACCTGGTCCTCAGTCCAGCAGAAGGAGGGGACAGGATGGATGTTGTAATACTTTAGGAAGAGAGGTGGAGACTGTCAAAGTTGTACCTTCCAATGTTATTCAAGCAGATTTAAATATTTTTAATTACTTTTACTCTTTCCTTCTTTTTAGGTTTGGAGAGTTTGAATGTCCATACTTCCGAGGTAGATATAAATTTAGATAACTCCATACGTCTAAGGACTCTTCTGATACTAAATCTCCCCATCTTCACACCCCCAACACTCGAATTATTACTCACTCCACATTCTCAAACCCTCCCAGGCACCATCCATGTGAGGATTCCTATGACCTTTGACTCTTCTTTTTTATTCTTTACAGATGATTTGTATAGACTTGAGGATGGACAAGTTTTGTGCACCTAGGTAAGATTATAAGAATATTTTGAACATAAGAACATAAGCATTGCTGTACTGGGAAAGACCAAAGGTCCATCAAGCCCAGTATCCTGTTTCCAACAGTGGCCAATCCAAGTCACAAGTACCTGGCAAGATCCCAGAAGAGCAAAACTAATTTTATTCTGCTTGTCCTAGAATATGCTTTGGATTTTCCCAAGTCCATCTTAATATTAGCTTATTGATTCTTTTTTAGGAAACTATCCAAAACATTTATAAACCCTGCTAAGCTAACTGCTTTTACCCTAGAAACAAATTCCAGAGTTTAATTACACATTGAGTGAAGGAATATCTTCTATGATTCTTTTTAAATGTATTACTTAGTAGCTATATTACATGCCCCCTAGTCCTAATATTTTTGGAAAGAGTAAACGAGCAATTCACCTCTACCCATTCCACTCCACTCAGTATTTTATAAACTTGTATCATATCTCCCCTCAGATTTGATGGCTTAATAAAGAACCCTAAATGTGACTTTCACCTGGAAATCTTGGACAATTTATGTAGAATATGTGTCCCTATAAAGTAAGTACATCTGTCAGTCACTTGTATTGTCCCTACCCTAACCTCTTTTTTGATTCTGTTTCTTCACCACCCTTTCTCTCCTTTCTTTTCTGCACCTTTATTCCTTCCAATTATCTCTCCTCTCTACTCACCTCTTCTCTCATCTCTCTGCAATCTCCCACTTCAGCCCCCTTATCCAATCCTCAGGTCTGCAGTTATCTCCCCTTTCTCCCAGACCCCACATCAGATCCGACTTTCCACTCCTGCACGAATCATTTTTAAAATTATTTGTTTAGTCTATCAAGTGCTGTATGGGAATTATGAACTGTTAACTCAGTTCTTTTCACATTTACTTTAAATAATTCTGTCAGAATGCAGGAAAATTTAGTACTGAGGTACCGGTTTTTGGAAATATAAGATTTAAACATCAGGTTGATGCTACTACTGAATGGAATTCTTTACCGTTAGGTAACTATGGATGGTTGTATAAGAAATTGAAGACCTTTTGTTAATCCTACTATTCTGTTCTTTCCTGCTTCTGTGCAACTTCTTGCATTGTAAACTACCTAGAATCTCATGTTGGGATTTTTGTGGTATATAAACTTGACATTAGATTAGACTAGATCTGCCACCATCGGCCCTTTTCTCCCATCCTCAACCCTAGCATCAGACCCTCTACCACCCTATCAAATGCAATCATCAGTTTCCTTTTCTCCCCCTCTCTCTCCTTCCCTTTATCCAGCATCTCTCCTCTGTTGGCTCAGCAGCTTCCCTCTCTGTCCCCTCAGTCCAGCATCTCCTTTTCTTAACACTCCCTCATTGTCTGCCCTTCTCATCGCAGATCCTCTGTGTGTCTCTGACAGGGTCAGCAGTGAAAAGTACAGTGTTGTGCTGCCAGGTCTCACATTTAAGTGCACGGCAAGTTTCCTCTCAGACCCTGCCCACAAGGCAAGAGGAAGTATGCATCCATGACCGGTCTTAGCAATTGGGGGGCCCTATGCAGACCCCTACCAGCACCCACCACCATAAGCTATTATCAGAGTGTAAAAGGAGGCTCAAAGCTCTCGAAACCCCATTTCTACCCATATTTTGATGTACATCCACCACATTTCAGTAGAAAGTGGCATACAGCAGCAGTGATTTTAATATCCCATCAGCTGCTGAGCCCAGAGTCTCTTCATTGCTGCATCCTACCCTTGCAGAAACAGTAAGTGACATCAAAAGGAAATGTAGATGCACATTAAGGTACGGAGAAGGAAGGTGTTCCGAGACAGGAGGACAGACGTAGCAGAGATGCAAGGCCCCAAGGAGCATGGGGCCTTGTGTGACCACCCCTGTCGCATCTGCAAGTGTGATTAGATGCCTGGGGAAATTGAGACAAGTTGTAGAAGAGTGGGACATGATGTGGAGATGGTATGAATCTGGTTTGGAAGGTTTACAGACTCGGAATAACCTTCCTTGCAGGGTTGTGGTTTGCTTGACAAGTAGTTGGCAGTGGAGGGACTGTGTGTTGCTGCCACTGAGGTGATACCAGGATCTGAATCATTTTTTTAGTAAGCTGTAAGAGGAAACATTCTCCCCTGTATAGACTCCAGAACAGGCAAAATATTCTTGATAACGACAACTCACTTGTCTCATCTTCGGTCCCAAATTTATCACAGAAATCCAAAATATCAAAACTTATCTTGTCATAATTATTTTAAAATTCATACTTCACATATCTTAAAGCTTGTTGATTATATATTTTGGACTTGAGCCAACATGACATGTTTCATAAAGCTGCGTCAGGGCCCATCATTGTTATTGCACAAAACATTCCTAATTTTGGCCCCATGTTCTGTCATCGGCGAGGGTTGGTGTGTGTTCTGTGTACAAACCTCAATCTCTGTGTCTTATATTTACAGAGCTAAGCATGAGAGGAAATTACCACTTATATATCCTCTGCTTTGTTGTTGTGAAATGCGTACGGGAGAATCTTCTAGTCTACCATGAGAGAAAATGTGAGTATTGAGCTCCGTAGAAAGAAAATAATTCAGGGTATCACTGGACCCCTGGCAATACCCCTCCCTTCTCTATCACAGGAGCTGCATCTGTGCCTCTCAGGCAGAGTTTTGGAGCTGAAATGGGTGGGTGGGATGGAAATGGGGTTACCAGTGAGGGGGATTAAACCTCAGGGAGCAACACCTGAATGAAGGTTCCTGACACCACAGCCCAAAGGAGGCTAAATCTGACTGAGATGGAAACCCAGGGAAGCAGGAAAAGGACACCAGACCAATAGAATGTGAATTAGTGTAATTCCATTACCATATATACAACTAGGTAGTATGTACATGAAAATCTCACAGTCCTGCTTAGTTCTCTCAGATAAATGAAATTAATAAATTCCATAGTTGTAGGAATTGGTTTAATTTGTTTACCTTACTGCTGGGAGAGCAGGGGGGTCGGATGGAGGTGTCCTGGGTTGCCAGGGAGATGTTTAATTAGGATGAATTCCTGCACATGAGCAATTCATTCCAAGGAGACCTGCACTGACACCTGAGATTTTAAAAGTGCTAAAAGAAGTTTTAAAAGTATTTGCATTAAATCTAATTGCAGAATTTAGGTGCTAGGAAATGGGATTGGTATGCTATGTACTCGAATTGGCTCAAGCCTTATGCAAATTAGTCCGTTTTTGGGAGGTTCTCATTTGCATATTTGTGGGTAAACATTGATGGGAATGTTTACAGCCTTAATGTTAGGGCATGGCTCTGATCCAAAATGTGAAGTTTGATACAAAAACGAAGGGTTTATCTAGTGTTTTTGACTAAAAATTCCCATTAGAGTGTCTGTATGTTAATCTGCAATCAAATAGAGCTTTCTGATTGGATGATCAGCTCCTGTTAGAAATCTGCCCAGGAACAGAGAGGGGAGAGCAACTGACGATTTGGCCAAGACACAGATGCAGCTGTGAGCAGTGTTGCCAATTGGGCGGTTTTCCGCTACCCGCCACAGGAAATTTTTGCCCGCGGTGGGTTGCGGTTTTTGGGCTTGTTTTGGGTCTTTTGGCCGGTTTTTTAAGCGGTTTTTTTGGCCGCGGGGGCGGGGTTAGTGACGTTTTGGCCGGGGGTTAGTGACGTTCTGGGCGTGGTTAGTGACGGGGGAGGCAGGGCCGATGATGGCGGGGGCGGGGTTGAAGACAGCGGGGGCGGGGGTGATGACGCGGGGGTGGGGGTGTCAGGGGCGGAGTTTGACTTTGGGCGGGTTTTGGGCTGGATTTGGGCTCGTTTGGGTGGGGAAAAAATTTTCCACCTGGCAACCCTGCTGCCCAGGAACAGAGAGGGGAGAGCAACTGACGATTTGGCCAAGACAGACATGCAGCTGTGAGCTCCGTGTGTGTAAGAATTGAAAGAAAGAATTGTTGTTTGATCTAAGTTGACTGAAATTATAAAAGAGTGCCTTATATGTGTGAAAAGAGATTGGTGGAGATTTACAAGTTTGAGGTTTCTTCTGAGAAAAGGATCTGAATATTTCAGGATTACTTGAAGCTTATGAAAAATAGAAAAGGGAGAATTTCAGTTTAAGAGTGTTTAAATCTTATAAGTTCAAAAAAGACTTTGCTCACATTTTGAATTAGCCAGATTAGTAAACTTACTGAGTAGAGAGGGGAATGCATCTATGAGTGTGTGAGTGAGAGAGTTTCATTCATTTTAGGAGCTTCAAAAGGGAAGAAGTGCTCTCCATCTACATAGATAGGGCTATAAATTTTCAGTTTAATAATTTGAGTCAGGAAAATTAGAGGGTAGGAAGTTTCTTTAGCTTGGCACAGTCCAGGTTCCTGCTGTAGGTAGTCAAATCGATGAAAGACAACTTCTAAAGGAGAGATCTCTTGAAGAAGGAAACAACTTAATACAGGAAATTGAGGAAGAGAGAGAGACAATTCACACTTTTTCTGAAACTCCTGTTTACCACACAAGTGAACTGAGATTTAATTTTGAAAATATAGGAAGAAGGAGAAATCCAATTAACATAGTAGATGACGGCAGAAAAAGACCTGCACGGTCCATCCAGTCTGCCCAACAAGATAATTTCACGTGTGCTACTTTTTCTGTATACCTTACCTTGATTTGTAACTGTCATTTTCAGGGCACAGACCGTACAAGTCTGCCCAGCACTATCCCCGCCTCCCAACCACCAGCCCCGCCTCCCACCACCGGCTCTGGCACAGACCGTATAAGTCTGCCCAGCACTATCCCCGCCTCCCAACCACCAGTCCCGCCTCCCACCACCGGCTCTGGCACAGACCGTACAAGTCTGCCCAGCACTATCCCCCGCCTCCCAACCACCAGCCCCGCCTCCCACCACTGGCTCTGGCACAGACCGTACAAGTCTGCCCAGCACTATCCCCGCCTCCCACCACCAGCTCCGCCACCAATATTTATGATGTCAAAGATGAAATAGGACGATAGCTCTCAACCTGAGTAAGATCCAGAACACTCCCCTTCAATAAAGGATAAACTGAAGTCCTTTTTAGAGTCACAGGACTTATTCATGGGGCAGTCGTGGGATCTAATAGGTCATATTTCAAAAATTAATAAGGTTGGCACTCTTCAAAATGTTCTCTACTGTGACTTGAGACTCCTCTGAGGGCTTTTTACTAGGACTGTAGCCAAGTTTGTTTTAATAACTCCTGTTTTGAGCTCTGTGACTCTACTTAGCTGAGGACATATCAGGAACTCCTTCCACTGTTCTGAGTTTCAGGGTCTAGGTAGGAGTGTTTGTGCTCTATATGATGTTGTGAGGTGGGGGGCGAGATATTCTCCCTGGTTCTGCTAATGCTGTCTCACCTCTCTCTCCTCCTCTAGTGAACCGGACTTGTACTTGATTTTGGACCAGCCTCACTGTTGAAATTCAGAAGAGTCTATCTCCCGCTTGAGGACACCACCCCTGTACCCTCTACTCCCACAGCCCTCCAGGGACTCCCGGTGACATTACCGGAGCTCTGGTTACTTTCTAGTAGAGTAAATAAAACCTTTGCAGCATCATTCAGTGATTGTCTTATTGTTGTCTAAATACAATGAGGTTAATATTTGTAGCAAGTATCTCAGATTGACAGGGCTGAGGGATACCCCAGAGGCTGTACACAAATATTCTCCACCTCATTCTCAAGCATCTTTCACCCTTCTTCACAGAGGGTATAGTTGTGAAAATCCTCACCCTCCCTTTTATGGTGAAACCCTTTGGGCAGTGGTTAAGCCCAATATTTCTCCTCTCTCTGACTGTGGGTATGAAACTGGTTTCTACTTATATTTTACTTCCTAATATATTACAGGGTCTGCAGCCTGGATTTTAAAGGGTAGAATCATGGACTATATATCCCACAATGCTTTAGGGTTTAAATTCCAAACCAAGATTGGCCAAATGTCTCCCTCCTGGAACTAGGTAACTTGGCAGCTCTGCATTAGAGGTTCCCTATAAAGTGTTTCCAGTGGTTTCTGAGGATTCATTTCTCTGCTCTTCAAGGAAACAACTTTATCCTGGGTTATCCCCTTGTTCAATGAGAGCAGCCTACTTCTGTGCAATCTGGAAGACGTTGTAACTGGTTAGGCCACAGGGTCTTTATCTGCCTTCATTTTTTCTGTGTTTCATTGCTTCTTACTGCCATGATCCTGAGGTTTGGGGATGCCCTTCTCCCTACTCCAAAGAGTCCTGTCCAGTGATCATAACTACCTTTGCTTCAATGCAATGGGGCTGTGAACAGAGTGAGGTTGCTCTTGCCTCAAAAGTATACCACAAATATCCCCAGTAAATTGCAGGGACAGGATAGAATGACTCAGGTTTTGGGAAAGGATGAACATTGCCAACTTTTGTTGCCAGATTGGTAGGGGCTTTGTTATGAGTGTATGGGGATGACGGCTGCACGGGGAAGGGGAAACTGAGATTGACTTAATGGGTTTCAACGTTTTGACTTCACTTTGGCTCCTGTCTATTAAACCTCCTTGGTGAAAACGACTACGACTTATCATTTCTATAGCGCTACCAGACGTACGCAGCGCTGTACACTTGAACATGAAGAGACAGTCCCTGTTCCACAGAGCTTACAATAAACCCTTCATGGGGCTGGGGGAAGGTCTCTCGGTCTCCTAGATATACATTCACCAAACTGACGCTTTCCCAGTAATACTTTTACTGTTGTTACAATTATACATTAGGTTAATCTCTGTATCCACTTTCCCTCGCAGCCGTCATTACCATACACAAAAAAGCAAGCAAACCTATGAGCTGCTGCAAGGAGGTTTAATAGCCAGGACATCTCATAGTTCTCCTTCATCACCTCCCTCCAAAGCTCCTTCTGCTCCTCATCTAAATACTCCCACTCCTCCTGGGAGAAAGAGACAGAGACGTCCTCAAATGTCACCCGCATCTGAAACACAAACCAGAAACACAGTCAGGGACATGGGAGGTGCTCAGAATGCATTAGATTTCAGCTCCTGCCTTTGTTTTTGGGGTTGTAACTGTGCAGATGTTTTAAAAATTCAGCTTTATCTATCTTTTTGAGTAGAATTCCCTCCCCCCCCCCCCGGCATTAACACCCAGCTCTTCTGTTCTCTAGGTCTGACTCCGCCTAAGCCGTCTCCCAGCTCAGGCTTGATTACCCCATGCCCTCAGTAATCTCAGTCTCCAACTAGTATGAATCCCTCTCTAAGAAGGCTGACCCCAGCACATATACTTCCACAGCTGTCTCAGAATACCCCCCAACCCACACCCTCCACTGTTCTCTCAACATTGTCAGCACTCACAGCATCATAGCCATCCCAACCCCCCTCCCCCATACACTCTCCCCACAGCTCTTTTGGGTCGATGATCAGAGGCTGCTACCACCCCATGATCAGAGCAACCGAGCGCGTGAAACAATGCTCTTGCAGGCTCTGAACGCAACTAGCATGCAAATACATGCAAAACAGGGCTCTTAGCATAAGTAGCATGCAAATGTATGCTAAACCTATTCATCCCTAATGACCAGCGACCAGCACGCTAAAGATTGGCTCGCTGGCTGCAGCAAACCCTACACCATTGGGGAGAAATGGTGAACCCTGTCCAGCATGCATTCGCATGCTAGCAGTGTCATGACTCTTGGAGCTTGGTAAATAGAAGCCCCAATATCATGGAGCATAACCCTGGCACAGCAATCACCTGAAGTCTCTATTATTTTATAAAGTCTCTTTTATTGAATAAATCACAGATCATTTACTCACAGATAGATGTTCAGGATACAGAGACTTCTTAATCTGGAGGCTGTGGGAGGTGGAGATCTGAAGAGAGGTAGTTGTATTGCAGGGGGAGGAGAAGATAGTTGAACAGGTAGAAATAGTCCAAAGCTGGGTGACTGCAATGTGCAATATCTCATTTGGAAGAAGATATTTACAGGGTAAAAAATCCAGGTTCGTTACAGGGAGTTTGATCAGGACAGAGCTGTCTGGAGCGAGATGGTGTTGGCTCCATGTCCCTGGCTGTAATGGAGGAAGAAGCCCCTCGTGGCTGAAAGGACAAAGAAGTGGTGGGGCTTCACACAGGGAGGAGCAGATAGAGACCAATGGGGACAGAGCCTGCTATCGGATAGCAAGGGGTAGTCCTAGAGATAGGAGGGAAAGGTCATACCTGGCTGACCTCTGTGGACAGAATAGTAAGACTGAGCAGGAAGACAAAAGAGCCAAGCTTGGCAGAGAGAGAGGGAGAGAGAGAAGGTCTGAGCAGCCTCACAACCAGTGATAGCAGTTCTTACACAGCCAAACAAGTGTGGTTGCACTGCCTGTGAACTACATTACCCACAGTGCATTGCTCATGTATTTTTCCAGTGGGGAAACTGCAGCAATGATAGTCCTTGGGACTGAGAATAACAGTAAAGGCATTACACACATTTTAGGATCACGTTATAAACTAGTGCGAGGCTGTCGGAAGACAGAACAAGCAGGTCCCCATTCCCCCCCAATGCAGCAGCCCCCCGCAGGAACCTTGACCCCCCCAGCATCCCTCAGATGTTCCTGGTGGCCCAGTGGGTCGCGAGTCATTCCCCCTCCCCCCACCACCTACTACTACTAGTACTTAGCATTTCTATAGCGCTGCCAGGGTTACGCAGCACTGTACAAGTTTAGACAAGGGGAAGGACAGTCCCTGCTCAAGAGAGCTTACAATCTAAAGGTAATAAGCTATGTAGTCAGTGTAGGTATCAGGAATGGGGAAGGTGGTTAGGCGCCAAAAGCAAGGGAGAAGAGATGGGCCTTGAGTAAGGACTTGAAAATGGGCAGGGAGGGTGCACGGCGTATGGGCTCAGGAAGTCTGTTCCAGCCATAGGGTGAAGCGAGGCAGAAGGGGCAGAGTCTGAAGTTAGCGGTGGTGGAGAAGGGTACAGATAGGAGTGATTTGTCCTGAGAGCGGAGGTTACGGGTGGGAACATACGGGGAGAGGAGGGTAAAGAGGTAATGGGGGGCTGCAGATTGAGTGCATTTGAAGGTCAATAGGAGAAGCTTGAATTGTATACGGTAGCGGATCGGGAGCCAGTGAAGCGACTTGAGGAGAGGGGTGATATGAGAGTATTGGTTCACGCAGTAGATAAGACATGCGGCGGAGTTTTGGACAGATTGAAGGGGGGATAGGTGGCTAAGCGGGAGGCCAGCGAGGAGAAGGTTGCAATAGTCAAGACAAGAGGTAACGAGCGAGTGGACGAGGGTTCGGGTGGTCTGTTCAGAAAGGAATGGGCGAATTTTGCTAATATTATAGAGGAAGAAGCGACAGGTCTTAGCTGTCTGCTGGATATGGGCAGAGAAGGAGAGGGAGGAGTCGAAAATGACTCCGAGATTGCGGGCTGAAGAGACGGGGAGGATGAGGGCGTTGTCAACAGAGACGGAAAGTGGGGGAAGAGGAGAAGAGGGTTTGGGTGGAAAGACAAGCAGCTCAGTCTTTGCCATGTTCAGTTTCAGATGGCGGTTGGACATCCAGGCAGCGATGTCGGAAAGGCAGGCCGAAACTTTGGCCTGGGTTTCGACTGTGATGTCGGGAGTGGAGAGGTAAAGCTGGGTGTCATCAGCATAGAGATGGTACTGGAATCCATGTGATGAGATCAACGAGCCCAGGGAAGAGGTGTATATCGAGAAAAGAAGCGGTCCAAGGACAGATCCTTGAGGGACCCCGACAGAGAGCGGGACGGGGGTGGAAGAAGAGCCATTAGAAAATACTCTGAAGGTGCGCTGGGAAAGATACGAGGAGAACCAGGAAAGGACGGAGCCCTGGAATCCAAATGAGGACAGTGTGTCAAGAAGTAACTTATGATTGACGGTGCCAAAGGCGGCAGATAGGTCGAGGAGGATGAGGATGGAATAGTGACCTTTGGATTTGGCAAGGAACAGGTCATTGCAGACTTTAGAGAGTGCTGTTTCTGTTGAGTGTAGTGGGCGAAAGCCGGATTGAAGCAGGTCGAGGACGGCCTGAGAGGAGAGGAAGTCAAGGCAGCGGCTGTGGACAGCACGTTCAAGTAATTTGGAGAGGAAGGGTAGAAGAGAGATGGGGCGGTAGTTGGAGGGACAGGTGGGGTCAAGTGATGGTTTTTTGAGAAGTGGTGTGACTACAGCATGCTTGAAGGTGTCAGGGACAGTAGCAGTGGAGAGAGAGAGGTTGAGGATGTGACAGATTGAGGGGTTACGATTTATAACAAATGACTACTGTACCTATGAAAAGTTATTCTGTCCTCTGTGCACATCCTTTCGCTGCTCTAACTTCCTCGTTCCAGACCTGATGTAAGAAAGAAGCGACGATCGGTAAAAAAAAAAAGCCTAGAGAAGGTGGGAAATGACCGAGGAGGGGGAGTCCTTGGTGGGAACTGTCCAGGTGGGAACTCGCCTGATACCATGATGAGCCCCAGGGAGGTAGGGGAGAAGAAATGAAATGGAACAAGGAGAGCGGTGCCACAGGAGGGCAGGTGCACACTGGGGGTGGGGGTGGAGGGGGGAGAAGGCTCAGTGTACGAGTTCTGCAGAGTCACCATTGACATCTGTTTTAAATGGCTATGCACAGGCGTTCAGCAGATTCTCCAACACTCACTGTAAACTAGATACCTGCCCCAACTACCTAATGAAATCCGCCCCTGACCGCTTCGTAGTAGACCTCACATCCCACCTAAATTACATGCTTCAGCAAGGTCTCTTCCCTAAGGAAAATGGCAATATCCTACTCACCCCAATACCAAAACACACCAAGAAAAAAAAACAAATGAAATCACTAACTACCGTCCAGTAGCATCCATTCCATTGTCAATCAAACTGATGGAAAGCATGGTAGCCAAACAACTTACAGATTATATAAACAAATTCTCAATATTACACGAATCAGTCAGGTTTTCTCCCCCTCCACAGCACTGAAACAGTATTACTCACTCTTCTAGCCAATACCGGAATTTGCAGGCTCAATGTGGCTTACATTTGCCGTAATGGCGGTTGCCATTTCCGGGTAACAGAATTGCAATTGGTAATGCATACGTGGAACAGATAACGGTTCCTACATACATGGTAACATACAAGTAGCATAGCATGCTTGGAACAGAGAGGTAATCAGTGAAGTGGTAAGATTCTATTTGTGTCTATGTCATGGAAAGTCTTGTTATTTAGTATCTAAGATGGATGTTTATGGTATGCCTTCTTGAACAGATCTGTTTTCAGTAGCCTTCGGAAGATAGTTAGGTCTTGCGTTATTTTTACGGCCTTCGGTAGTGTGTTCCATAGCTGTGTGCAGATGTATGAGAAACTGGTCGCGTATGTGGATTTATATTTTAATCCTTTGCAGTTAGGGTAATGGAGACTGAGGAATGTGCGTGCTGATTTTTTTGCATTCCTGATAGGCAAGTCTATAAGGTCTGACATATAGGTCGGGGCTTCCCCGTGAATTATTTTGTGGACCAGGGTGCAGACTTTGAACGCAATGCGTTCTTTTAGTGGGAGCCTGTACTACTCACTCTCCTAGCCAAATTCAAGCAGGAAATAGAAACAGGAAAAAAACATCCTCCTCCTCCAATTCGACATGTCTAGTGCATTCGACATGGTAAACCATAATATATTAATAAGATTACTAGATAGGTTCGGGATTGGTGGAAACACACTTAGCTGGATCAAGGGTTTCCTAACCACAAGAACATAGCAAGTAAAATCAAACTCAAACATATCGTCACCGTGGAAAGCAGACTGTGGAGTACCAGAAGGATCACCGCTATCACCAATCCTCTTCAACCTAATGATGACCCCACTAGCCAACTCCGTATCCAACCAAGGCCTTAACCCTTTAATCTATGCAGATGATGTCACAATATACATTACTTACAAAACTAAACTGACAGAAATCACCAACGAAATCAAGAACAGCTTGAACATCATGGACACTTGGACAAATGCATTTCAACTAAAACTCAACAAAGAAAAAAACACACTGTCTCGTTGTCTCATCCCAACACAGCGCCGACAACCCCACAATTATCAGCACCCCAGATTACACCTTCCCCATCTCAAACAGCCTAAAAATCCTTGGCACTACAATGGACCGCAACTTAACACTAGAGAGCCAAGTGACATCCACAACAAAGAAAATGTTCCACTCAATGTGGAAACTCAAACGCGTGAAACAATTCTTCCCGAGGGAAACGTTTCGCAACCTGATACAATCAATGGTACTAAGCCATGTAGACTACTGCAATGGAATTTATGCGGGATGCAAAGAACAAACCTTAAAGAAACTTCAGACCGCTCAAAACACGGCAGCTAGGCTTATCTTCGGAAAAACGCGATTTGAAACCGCAAAACCCCTCCGCGAAAAATTACACTGGCTCCCAATCAAAGAACACATTGTTTTTCAAAATCTGCACTCTGGTTCACAAAATTATCTACGGTGAAGCTCCGGGATACATGACAGACTTGATCGACCTACCAACTAGAAACACATCCGAATCAGCATGAACGTACCTAATCTGCACTACCCAAGCTGCAAAGGACTTAAATACAAATCAACTTATGCATCCAGTTTTTCCTACATAAGCACACAACTGTGGAACGCATTACCAAAAGCCTTGAAAACTACGTACGTCCACCTACACTTATGGAGAACACTAAAAACCTACCAGTTTAAAAAGGCATACCCTACCGATCCAACATAAATGCCTGATCTCTGCAACACAACAAAACTAAAATACGTAATGGACATAACACAACTCTTCCGTTGTACAATTCCCTTATGTGGCTACCACAACATCACTTTGTATTTGTTTACACCGGAGTCTGCAAACGCCTCTCTGGTACTATGTAAGCCACATTGAGCCTACAAATAGGTGGGAAAATGTGGGATACAAATGGAAAAACAAAAGACTATACTGTAACGATGGGCTGCATCTCACTGTGGCAGGAAAAAAAATCCTTGGGGAAAAATTCAGACAATATATTTCTAGCCATTTAAACTAGAAGGCGGGGGGTGGCATATGGAGTGAGTTCACTTCAAGTGGTCACCCCCAGCTAAAGCTAAAGACAAGATGCGTCAGTAGAAAAGAAAGCAATGAAAACAATAATCTTAGCAAATCACTTCTTACCAACACAGCAGGAAGTGAGACTAAACAAGAAACTAAACAGAAGATAAAAATTCCACGGAAATGTAGATGGAAAGCGATGACCACAAATGCTCGCAGTCTAAGCAATAAAGTTCATGACCTTCAAGCCCTGATGTTGGAGGCAGACTTAGACGTTGTTGCAATCACGGAGACGTGGCTCAATGGTTCCCATGAATGGGATGCAAACATACCAGGTTATAATCTATTTAGGAAGGATAGAGATGGTCGTAAAGGTGGAAGAGTAGCTCTGTATGTGAGAAATAATATCGCAGCGACTGAAATGACAGGGGCCTGGGGAAAGGAAGAAGAGATATGGATCGCCTTAAAAAGTGATGAGGGAACCTCTGTCCAGGTGGGTGTTGTCTATAGACCTCTGACACAATTGGGGGAACTAGATAAAGATCTGATCGCAGATATTCAAAAGTTGGGAAAGAAGAGAGAGGTTCTGTTGAAGGGAGATTTCAATCTGCCGGATGTAGATTGGAAGGTTCCATCTGCGGAAATGGAAAGAAGTAGAGAGATCATGGATGCTTTCCAAAGTGCTCTGCTCAGACAAATGGTGACGGAACCCATGAGGGAGGGAGCAACGCTGGATCTGGTACTCACAAATGGGGATAGTGTGTCAAATGTCCGAGTGGGTGCTGTATAATTATAGTACAGTAAAAATTAGCGTGTAAAAATATAGTAAGTGGAGAGCCTATCTCTTTCGCTCATGGACCAATCGATGCATCTGATGAAACTCACACTCAATAATGTCTCGTATCTCAAACCAGGTAATGTTGGGGTCTGTGCATCTGTCCTTCAATCTAGCGATTCTTTGCTGCAACATATCTTTCAGATCAGATATATTATCGGGTAGCTCTTCTTTGCTGGAAGTCGTCTCCTCGGTGAGGGACGTCAACGGAATTCCTGTATCCATCTGGGGAAAGGCGAAACTTAAACAGTGCAATTTATGTGGTTAATTTATTGGAAGAAATCATAATGCTAGCGGGAGTCATGAAGAACCATTGCGTAAATACAAGAATTAGACAAGGGGTTAGGAGGCGGGTCGTGGGTATAAATGGGGGCCAGGGAGGAGGATATGAGGGAAAATCGGAAGGAGGAAAATAAATAAATTATGTAAGAGGAGAGCATCAGTGAGGAGGGCAGGGAAGAAAATAAAAAGGTGCAAGAGTCGGCAGAACATCAGAGAGGAGGGCCATGAGGTGTATCCCAAGTATGGTGTGTCCCCAAAATAAAAAAGCATCGAAAATGAAAAATTAAAAAAATTAAAAATGGAAAAAAAACACTCTGAAGGGTGTAAAATAAAAATAGGCTTAATAAAAAAAATAAAAATAAAAACCAAATATGATACATCTGAATTGCAGCAAGGCATATTCAGAAGGCAATGCCAGAAAAAGGTTCCTTGAAAAAGACAAATGAAAAAAAAAAAACATTCAAAAGTTATTGACCTTCACATAGAGTTTAAGTAACCCTTTTCAATCAATTAAAGAAGTAGGAAGAAGCATATTGCTTCAAGACAAAATTACCACGTGGCAAGAGTTAGTTGAAGCAAGGTGTTAGTTAAATACATAAAGCATAAAGTCCAGGACCGCTGCACACAAAATAATCTACACCAGTTTTTCTCACAGTCACTCACAGTGAAAGACAGAAAGATAAAAAGAGCAATAGTTGGCATTCCAGGGGTTATTGTGATAACCTGTTTTAAATAGAAAGGAATCAGAAAGTGGAGTGCATAATTTTCCCTATTTATGTCTGAAAGCTTCACCAATTCTCAATTCAAGAATACTACAAAATCTATGATCAGCGCAAAATGTTCCCCCAAATGGCCAGTTCAAGGGAATATTTCTCGCATTTATTCCATATAACGAATAATGGTTATTAAATATTTCTTCTTTCTTAGACAAGGAAAGAATGAAAAGCTTTCAGATATCACACATACCATAGAGAGATTTTAAAAACAAAGGCTTTATATTCATGGAAAAAAAATTAAAGAAGTGAATGTCACATCAATCTAAACAGCGCAACGGTTAAAGCAGTAAACATTTTAAAAATGAGCAATACATAGCTTTTATTTAAAAGGGATCCCGTATAAAGTAAAATGGCATAAATAAGTCAGTTCAGGTATATATAAAAAAAACATAAAATGAATATCCTCTGGGGATCGCTCATCCCTGCAGTTGATAAGAACTCCCCAGGGAAGGTATGTATAAAAGCAAATAAATAACTTTGCTGACTTAGTTAGGTCATTTGTATGGTACCATAAATATACACTTGCAATTAAACCAAGAGAAATATAAAATAAAAACATGTCACCTGTAATAGAAACAGAAACATCACAGCAACACATATACAGATAAATGGTTTCTGGATACTAAATGAGGAGCTGAGTACTATGAGTAACTGTGAACTACAAAATCAGATCGGGTTCGGAATACGCCTAGTCATTATGGACGGGTGGGGTGGGCGATTTTGATTTCTGGGCCAATGTTGAACTGGCAGAAGACATTTAGATGCATAATGTCCAATTTGACGGCAACGGAAACATGCCACACTAGCACGGCGATAGGGACTAGATTGGGAATCCTGGTTTCCAGCTTTAAGGCCTCTGCGATTGTCAGCATACCTGAATTGGGGGTTATGTTTTTCATAATCTGGCAAATCAGGGTAAACACGAGGGCAAGTAGTAGGTGAACTGGAACTAAGGATAGCAGGGTACCTAGTGCCATGAGGAGAGGAAAACAAATATAGGGTGGACGGGGTGCTAGAACTAGAAGGTGTGGAGGGGCTGATCTTAGAGGACATCTTAGCCTTCAAATCAGCAATCTGCAACATTGTGAGATTCCTGTGCAAAACCTGGTCCCGGCGGACCTCTCTTTGCCTATTCTCAATTAGTTGCCTGCAATAGTGAAGGATATGTTCCCGAACCTGTGGCCATTCCATGTGTTGTAAACCTATCGTCTTATCTAGGTTCTTCCTGACCTTAGAGGGTAAGGTCTGTTTAAGTAAGTAATAGAATACAGGGAGAGCATTGTCTGAGTCAAATCTTTCCTCAATCTCATCATGAAACAACTGCTGCATCCTAATTAGGTAAGCTTCAATCAGTTCTGACCCCACCTCCCATCGTTGTGAAGTGATGACGGAGAAATCTTTCTGGGCAGGGAAGGAAGTACGTATCTCTTGAAACAATTTTTCTTTAATCACTGTCAAGGGGGCACTATCATACTGATTCTCAGTCACAAGTTCAGCATAGCCTGCTTGTGTGAACAAATCAGTGATGCTAGCATGGGCGGTCCTGCCCAATATGACCTTCATATTTCCTACTGAAAGAGCTGTCCCTAGAGTGGCCTGTTGTAGTTTTAGTAGCCACTTGTTCCCTCCTTTAGTAATATTCGGGAGTCGCAGAACAAGGCCATTCAGCTCAGTTGCAGACAGGGGAGTAGTAATATACTCTGTATGAGGAAGACCAGCTGACATTCTATTCAGCAGGGGGAAAAGATTTGTAGCTCGGGAAAAGTTTAGCACCCTCTCCCCAGGAGGGGGTGGTGTGAGGGTGATCATATTGATTAAAATATCCAATGGTGGAATTTCAGCAATGATCTAGAACGTAGGTAGATAACTGTGGGCTAGAGCAAATATACATGAAACCCAGGCCTAGAATCAGTGGTTTGAAGCCATAAGTTAAGGACGGGACAAAATAAGTATCAGTGATAGTTGTATAGTTGTATAGTAGTGAAAATAAATTATATAATAATTTTTTCAGAGCCGCTATAGAACCCGATTTTGAACACAGTCCTAGGACCAAGGTTTTCAGAGAATACAGTAGAATTATGAAAAGAGCTAGGGGCGGTACGCCAATAGTTTACAAGAGCATGCGATACTCACGTGTCTTCTATTATACTCAAATTCTGTGTAGGAGGTCTAAAATATAAATGATCAGTCGGCATAAAGATCTACATACTAGTCGACATACAGAGGAGAGGTATAGAGAATTCATATTAAGATAAAGGTAAAGATAAGAATATACGCTAGTGTGTATGCAACTATGTATAAATACTGCCTTCCAGGGTAAGCCTCTGGTCAAGAGCCAAATAAGCGCCTCATCAACCACTCTAGTCAAGAGCCCACTAAACGCTTCATCAACCACCAGGAGCCAAAATACACGCATCCCCGGTGCCAGGAGCCACAATACACGCTCACTGGTAGAGCCCTAAATCAGGGAGTGCACCCATCAAGGGATTCAAGTACCCGTGAAAAAGGTACAGTGAATCCGGTAGGCAGTAACCCAATGAGTTTTCACGTGCTAGGAGCCTTAAACGCATCAAAAACGCATCAACTGTGACAAGAACCCTAAACGCTTCAACCAGCTCCCACTGGGTTTTCAATTAATCAAACTATAAATTTACGACCTCTGATTAGACTAGCTAGTAGGAAACGGTACAGAGGCGTCCCTCAGGAGTACCGGTGCTACAGGTTCTAGCCTAATTGGTAAAGAGGCAAGTGTTATAGACTGGGGGGCCGGGCACACCCTGAAAACTGGGTGGTATTAATGGCCCAATCCCTAACAATTTAGGTACCGTCATCCATCCAAAGGACAAAAATTTTGCCCCGTAGAGGGGTGTAAGCCCTTCCCCTTACCTTTTGCCGGGCATCGGTACGTAAGCCAATGGTTCTAGCGTAACACAAATAGGAATGAGAGTAAGGGTATAGTATGTATCAGGGAAGAGTCCCTAAAATATACTTCAGAAAAGGAAAAGAGGGGTGGGTGTGGATCATTAAAAGGAGTTTAGCCTGTAACAGGGGAAAAAAAAACTTTTGGGCACCTTATGGGCGGCGGCCGATCCAGAAGACTTTAAGGATCCAGCCACGAAATAAAAATAAAGTGTACATATTATATGGTAAAAACTGACCTACCTAATTTGTAATGTAAGGCAGAAAATAATACCGTAAAGTTATGTTGGGAGTTGTGTATGGAAACAAAATATAGACATTAAACAAAACATGATACTTCTACATACTATAATGAAAGTAACAGGGGATAACCATATATGTTACTGAAACACCGATTTCAACAAAAGGCAAGAAAATGTATATTAACAAAGACATTATAACATGTGTAGTCCGGAGCTATACCCCTAGAATAAATGAAATAAAGGCAAATACATATTAAATGCTTTTGGGGCGGGTACCGGATAGGTTGGAAGTAGCATCTAAACAGGAAAATATAAGAGAAACATATAAATCAATAAATTTTGAAACAGGACACCAGAATCGTGGTGCAAATATGACAAGTTAATACCCATAAGTATGACAAATTAATACCCATACACTCAGAAAAGGAACATAGTAAATAAAATAAACCCGAATGCGATGGCAGGAAGCTTTTGTGGCTAAACAGGTGAAAGGGGAAAAAAACAAATTAAAACATGTGATTCTTACACCAAGAACTTCCAATGATACGGCATAAAACATACATACTAATCAGTGACTAAAATGATATGTCTAAATGATGACAAACAGAACAGCTGCAGCATGAGAAGGAAAGAGAAGGTTGGGTTATAAAGAACCTACAGGAAATAACTGAAGAAGTTAAGCAACGCTGTATTCCCATGGCACGCAGCCATCATCTTCTCGACCGGAAAGGTAAAACATATTTTATATGCATATCTATTAAGGTAAAAGCAAAGAGATGCTTCTATATAGTACATAATACTTCTATTATCATATAAGTTATACAAGGGGTTATCTAGCTCTTAATGTAACAATAATCCATTGTAATTTCATGTGACTTTCTGTGTTGGATCCTAGTTCATATCAAACTTGTTATAAAGACTTACACAATTTAACTCTTTATAGAACCATATTATTTAAAAGCGATTGTCATTCTCAGGACGTGGAAATATTCATCCGGAAATATTATAACCTAGCTCATTATTACAAGTGTTTAAAATAAGCCAGTCCAGGCTGTATGCAGCCGGAGGACGAAAACCACAATGCAAGCGAGGAAGTGCAGTATATTAAAAAGCATCCTGAAAAAAACTAACACGATAGTACGGTGCAGGGGCTGTAACTTATATTTCTTTTAAATGAGTACACCATTAAAACAGAGCACCTTATCTAGAGAGTGAATAAGATCTCCTCATATCTAGCGCAGTATAACACAAACAGTAAAATGTCCATATATAGTACTAGCAATAGAAGCTGATGGGCGGGGACAGCATAACACCTAGCTTATAACGGGAGCAAGATATAATCTATATAGCGTCTAAACAGCAAA
Organism: Microcaecilia unicolor; assembly: GCF_901765095.1. Classification (NCBI taxonomy): domain Eukaryota; kingdom Metazoa; phylum Chordata; class Amphibia; order Gymnophiona; family Siphonopidae; genus Microcaecilia; species Microcaecilia unicolor. The sequence continues at coordinate 24,237 of NW_021963589.1, read as the reverse complement.
CTGTAAAGGTATGTTTCCTAATTATGTCACAATAAATCAAACTACAAATTCAGGGAAACCTAGGCAATTATATATGAAATTATGCACAGCTTGGGAGAAAGAAACATCTGCTGGCATTGGCAACAACAGGAAACCGTAATATAAAAGTGAATTCAGAACCGATTACACAAGCTAGAAATGACCCAAAGCAAATGGCAAATAGGAAAATAAATGACAAATCTTAAGCATTATTAACTAAAAGTATAAAATTGTCCCAAAACTAATTGTAAATTAAAAGGGTGTGATAACAGCTGCTAGGACAAGTACAAATTTAATATTACAACTGAAAATAGTAGCCAAGAGACTATCAAAATTAAAAAGGAATATATTTCACAGTAGCGACTATTCAGGAGTAATTAAAAAGGACAAGCAAATAGAATAGCGACAATGAAATATCATTAGTTATATTTTATTTAGCACCTAGTGGATTAAACACGTAAAAGCAATAAAAAAGTGAGTTATGCAGACTGAAAGATGGCCGTATACTATGATAGCCAGCCATAAGTTACAGTATAAGCACTGACAATACATGAAGGAGAAGAGCATGCTTCTGAAGTCCAGATAGCTTAGAAAAACAAGTCACAAAGCTGGCCAAGAGTCCTTTTGCAAGGAGAAAGTATGGAAGTGAGATAAATTGCAACAGAATTTAACAGTCTTACAGCCGAGGCTGTGACAGGAGGGAGGGGGTGCAAAGTAACCGTTTTATCCATAGCCATAGCAGATTCCGCTACAGCATGGAAGTCAGTACAGTGTGAGGAAACATTGTGGTTAAGAGACTGCTTCCTGAAAGTACTATAGAGAGTTTGTAAAGAACCAGAACATATTTCAAAAATCAAGGATATGTACGGGTTTGCAGAAAATTGTTATAAGGATTTAATGTTGATGTAGGTGTTAGAGGGAAGGGAAATAAAACCAGAAGGGACGAGTGCTTCCTGTGCTTAATTTGAGTTCACCACTCACTGCAAGCATTGGACATTACGGCTACTGAAAATAGGACTATACAGCACACTGTAAGTTTAATTTTTCATTTTAAAACTTTATGCTGGTATAATTAATCAGGATAGGATTTTATCTAATCAAACATATTGCAGTTCTTAGAAACTATTATGTAAGGAACCAGGGAGTTAATGTTTGAGGAAGTATGACAATTCTAACTACGTTGCTACTTTAATTGCTCAGATAGACCGCCGTAATCATTCTGTGTTCATATGAAAGCTGAAACTGTAAATTCTACACTTGATACGGCAGCTCTTTAATGTCTTCTACTGTGTCTTTAAAATAACGGCAATCTAAATTTCATTACTACCAGTATATCACTTGATTCTGTAAAGTAAGGGTTAATTTTTAGTTTCCGGACTAAGGCTTCCTAGACGATTACAACTGAATTTATGTGCTAAGAAGTATTTTGTTTTGGCATTCTCTTGAGTCTCCCTCTGTTATAGAAGCAGAACAATCAAACTTAACACAATATAAAACCCATTTTTAGAAGGAAAATGCATTAAAAGGACAGACACTATAGCATTATATCCAAAGGGTTAGAAAGTAAAGGTCTAGGGATAAACGAAAACTGTGACATACACGCATTTATAAATGGAGAAGCTAAAGATATAGAAAAATGTGACTCAGGCAGAAATAAATCCCAAAAGCAGTGAGAAAGCAGTGGCGTGAGACACTAGAGAGGAAATTCTGGGTCTTACTGAGTGCAAGATCTACAGACAGATAGACATGAAAGCAGAACAGGAAAAAAACAATGGACGGCCCTAAAACACAGGGACAGTTGCCTTGAGAGGAGGACAAAGAATAAGGAGAGACGGAGATGACACAGGGATGGCTAGGAAAGCAGGAATAAAAAATGAGCAGCATAGCACATGCAGGAAACTATAGTAGGGAGATAGGTTAAACTGGCATAAGGTTAAAAACACCAGCTTCTTAACGGCAAAACAAATTTTGTGCTTTCATATGTAGCTTGCATCCGGAAATGCTACAAGTATAGGAAATCACATAAAGACGTTGGCAAAACCCAATTACCGGAGTGAAAACCACCCTCTTTTGACTGGACCATTAATTAATCCTATAAGTAAAAGTAATTAGAAAAACCATTATACAGATGTTGTTTAACTGTAATGGCAGGAAACCAAATCATATTACAAAAGGATGTACCGCAATAGTAACAAAAGGGTTTCAGAGCAAAGCTGTAAAAAGACAGAATCTGAAATGTAAGGGTTTTTGTAACAGAGAGGAAATAGAGAGAGAAAGGAAGCTAAGCGAGCCATGTGTGGTCATACAGAAAAGTCAAGGTTAAAAATGCAGAACCACATTGTGGGTTACGATAAGATCTACCAGTATGTGTTTTGCAGCATAAAAAAATTATAGAGGGAAAACGAAACCCGTCTCTAAGTTCAACTGTTCAAAGTGTCAGAAAACGGAAGATTTAACTGGGGGAAGGGAAGAAGAAAAGATAATACAGCAGGCAAATGTGATGAGACTTGTTCATTTCTGCGTAAAGGGACTTATATTGAGAAAAAATGAAATAGAGTAGTAAGTCAGAAAAGGACAGCGCCCACAAACAGAGCAGCTGAGAAATGGGGGGGCAACGGCCTAATAGTATGGCGCAGGGAAGGAAAGAGTACTGCGCATTTGTAATTTTATAAGCCAGAGGACAAGTTCTCGTTGAGAGGAAGCAGGTGTTTCCAAAATACAGAGATGAGAAATAGAGAAATAGTCTCTCTGAGGAACGGGCAGAATAAGGAGAATTAAATAATTAAATAAAAGCATAAAACAAACGGAGTTAAGGAACACATAAGAAGGGGCAAGGGGAAGTGGACATGTCCGTGGTCTGCGAGGTGTCCGCAGAGCGGAACAGAAGTTGAAAAGGGGAAATAAAAATAACTACGCAGTTGTTAAAAGAACTAGGAAATGTGCATAACAGCTGACAAGATCACAGAGACAGTGCGGGACAATTTCTGACAAGGTAGAAGCAGAATCGGAGGTTTAAGTGCAGCGCTGAGAAAAAGAGCGCAGGTCTTTTTAGAGGGAGATCACAGCAGTGTATAGGCAGGAAAAAGGGCTGTCAGTAGTTAAGTACAGAAAAGACACAGATCAGAATGATTTCAGAGAACTGCAGTGAGAAAGAACAGAGATCAGAGTAAGTACAAAGATAGCCAGAATAGGCAAGTGAGACGAAAAGGAGGAGGGCAATAAAAACAGGGCAATTGGGGAGGGCAATCAGGACAGAGAGGTATCCTAGTTGAGAGCGCAGGACATACAGGAGGGCAGATGGAGTGTACTGTCCGAGAACTGCAGTGAGCAGTGAATGAAGGCTCGGACAGAGGTAGGAAAGGGAGAAGTTAGGGAGGGGAAGAAGGATGGAGAGAATTGCACACACCTCACAAATCAAAAGGATGGACAGAAGAGAGGGGCAGAAAAAGAACAGAGAAGAAAATGGAAAGACAGGAAAGAAATTTTTGAACACATAGATTTATCCCCTCTGTGTGCAAAAATTAGCTGATAACGTACAAACTGAATGTAGCACTTATTAAAATGGAGTTTGTCTTTCTATAAGATGAAACTTAGATCATAAGATAATAGAAAAAGGGGAAGTGAAACTGATATGCTAAGAATAAGATGTTCTGGCAGAAGAGAAAAACATGTTGACAAAAGAGGAAATTGCGAAATAACTTGCAATAGCTGGAACGGAAAGAGTTGGGTACAGAACAACAGATGGCAGGACACGACAGTTTAACCACAGAAATTGAGAAATATTTGAAAAAAATAGGTCCCAAAATAGGTCCAGCCATAGACTTCTATAGAGAGAAAAGAGTATAAAAGAAGGGTGATTTTGGCTTAAGTTAGGAGTCCGTCCCCGACACATTGGAAGCAGCGAAGCTCTGTCCGGTTGTACCCAGAATCTGTCTGCTGAATGTACCTGATTAAAGTCTGATGTGCAAATAAAAATCCTTATTCCAAATGATGATTTGTGGGCTTAACTTAATGATGAAAGGCTGTAAGTATAAATGCTTTTGCTATATCAGGCTATCTTTCGCGGCATTGTATAACTTGTAACCTAAATCCAGTTTGTCATAAGGCTGGTATCTATTCCTTGCCAGTGCTGAGAGGCGGACTAATGCGGGTCTCTAGATAAGGTGCTCTGTTTTAATGGTGTACTCATTTAAAAGAAATATAAGTTACAGCCCCTGCACCGTACTATCGTGTTAGTTTTTTTCAGGATGCTTTTTAATATACTGCACTTCCTCGCTTGCATTGTGGTTTTCGTCCTCCGGCTGCATACAGCCTGGACTGGCTTATTTTAAACACTTGTAATAATGAGCTAGGTTATAATATTTCCGGATGAATATTTCCACGTCCTGAGAATGACAATCGCTTTTAAATAATATGGTTCTATAAAGAGTTAAATTGTGTAAGTCTTTATAACAAGTTTGATATGAACTAGGATCCAACACAGAAAGTCACATGAAATTACAATGGATTATTGTTACATTAAGAGCTAGATAACCCCTTGTATAACTTATATGATAATAGAAGTATTATGTACTATATAGAAGCATCTCTTTGCTTTTACCTTAATAGATATGCATATAAAATATGTTTTACCTTTCCGGTCGAGAAGATGATGGCTGCGTGCCATGGGAATACAGCGTTGCTTAACTTCTTCAGTTATTTCCTGTAGGTTCTTTATAACCCAACCTTCTCTTTCCTTCTCATGCTGCAGCTGTTCTGTTTGTCATCATTTAGACATATCATTTTAGTCACTGATTAGTATGTATGTTTTATGCCGTATCATTGGAAGTTCTTGGTGTAAGAATCACATGTTTTAATTTGTTTTTTTCCCCTTTCACCTGTTTAGCCACAAAAGCTTCCTGCCATCGCATTCGGGTTTATTTTATTTACTATGTTCCTTTTCTGAGTGTATGGGTATTAATTTGTCATACTTATGGGTATTAACTTGTCATATTTGCACCACGATTCTGGTGTCCTGTTTCAAAATTTATTGATTTATATGTTTCTCTTATATTTTCCTGTTTAGATGCTACTTCCAACCTATCCGGTACCCGCCCCAAAAGCATTTAATATGTATTTGCCTTTATTTCATTTATTCTAGGGGTATAGCTCCGGACTACACATGTTATAATGTCTTTGTTAATATACATTTTCTTGCCTTTTGTTGAAATCGGTGTTTCAGTAACATATATGGTTATCCCCTGTTACTTTCATTATAGTATGTAGAAGTATCATGTTTTGTTTAATGTCTATATTTTGTTTCCATACACAACTCCCAACATAACTTTACGGTATTATTTTCTGCCTTACATTACAAATTAGGTAGGTCAGTTTTTACCATATAATATGTACACTTTATTTTTATTTCGTGGCTGGATCCTTAAAGTCTTCTGGATCGGCCGCCGCCCATAAGGTGCCCAAAAGTTTTTTTTTTCCCCTGTTACAGGCTAAACTCCTTTTAATGATCCACACCCACCCCTCTTTTCCTTTTCTGAAGTATATTTTAGGGACTCTTCCCTGATACATACTATACCCTTACTCTCATTCCTATTTGTGTTACGCTAGAACCATTGGCTTACGTACCGATGCCCGGCAAAAGGTAAGGGGAAGGGCTTACACCCCTCTACGGGGCAAAATTTTTGTCCTTTGGATGGATGACGGTACCTAAATTGTTAGGGATTGGGCCATTAATACCACCCAGTTTTCAGGGTGTGCCCGGCCCCCCAGTCTATAACACTTGCCTCTTTACCAATTAGGCTAGAACCTGTAGCACCGGTACTCCTGAGGGACGCCTCTGTACCGTTTCCTACTAGCTAGTCTAATCAGAGGTCGTAAATTTATAGTTTGATTAATTGAAAACCCAGTGGGAGCTGGTTGAAGCGTTTAGGGTTCTTGTCACAGTTGATGCGTTTTTGATGCGTTTAAGGCTCCTAGCACGTGAAAACTCATTGGGTTACTGCCTACCGGATTCACTGTACCTTTTTCACGGGTACTTGAATCCCTTGATGGGTGCACTCCCTGATTTAGGGCTCTACCAGTGAGCGTGTATTGTGGCTCCTGGCACCGGGGATGCGTGTATTTTGGCTCCTGGTGGTTGATGAAGCGTTTAGTGGGCTCTTGACTAGAGTGGTTGATGAGGCGCTTATTTGGCTCTTGACCAGAGGCTTACCCTGGAAGGCAGTATTTATACATAGTTGCATACACACTAGCGTATATTCTTATCTTTACCTTTATCTTAATATGAATTCTCTATACCTCTCCTCTGTATGTCGACTAGTATGTAGATCTTTATGCCGACTGATCATTTATATTTTAGACCTCCTACACAGAATTTGAGTATAATAGAAGACACGTGAGTATCGCATGCTCTTGTAAACTATTGGCGTACCGCCCCTAGCTCTTTTCATAATTCTACTGTATTCTCTGAAAACCTTGGTCCTAGGACTGTGTTCAAAATCGGGTTCTATAGCGGCTCTGAAAAAATTATTATATAATTTATTTTCACTACTATACAACTATACAACTATCACTGATACTTATTTTGTCCCGTCCTTAACTTATGGCTTCAAACCACTGATTCTAGGCCTGGGTTTCATGTATATTTGCTCTAGCCCACAGTTATCTACCTACGTTCTAGATCATTGCTGAAATTCCACCATTGGATATTTTAATCAATATGATCACCCTCACACCACCCCCTCCTGGGGAGAGGGTGCTAAACTTTTCCCGAGCTACAAATCTTTTCCCCCTGCTGAATAGAATGTCAGCTGGTCTTCCTCATACAGAGTATATTACTACTCCCCTGTCTGCAACTGAGCTGAATGGCCTTGTTCTGCGACTCCCGAATATTACTAAAGGAGGGAACAAGTGGCTACTAAAACTACAACAGGCCACTCTAGGGACAGCTCTTTCAGTAGGAAATATGAAGGTCATATTGGGCAGGACCGCCCATGCTAGCATCACTGATTTGTTCACACAAGCAGGCTATGCTGAACTTGTGACTGAGAATCAGTATGATAGTGCCCCCTTGACAGTGATTAAAGAAAAATTGTTTCAAGAGATACGTACTTCCTTCCCTGCCCAGAAAGATTTCTCCGTCATCACTTCACAACGATGGGAGGTGGGGTCAGAACTGATTGAAGCTTACCTAATTAGGATGCAGCAGTTGTTTCATGATGAGATTGAGGAAAGATTTGACTCAGACAATGCTCTCCCTGTATTCTATTACTTACTTAAACAGACCTTACCCTCTAAGGTCAGGAAGAACCTAGATAAGACGATAGGTTTACAACACATGGAATGGCCACAGGTTCGGGAACATATCCTTCACTATTGCAGGCAACTAATTGAGAATAGGCAAAGAGAGGTCCGCCGGGACCAGGTTTTGCACAGGAATCTCACAATGTTGCAGATTGCTGATTTGAAGGCTAAGATGTCCTCTAAGATCAGCCCCTCCACACCTTCTAGTTCTAGCACCCCGTCCACCCTATATTTGTTTTCCTCTCCTCATGGCACTAGGTACCCTGCTATCCTTAGTTCCAGTTCACCTACTACTTGCCCTCGTGTTTACCCTGATTTGCCAGATTATGAAAAACATAACCCCCAATTCAGGTATGCTGACAATCGCAGAGGCCTTAAAGCTGGAAACCAGGATTCCCAATCTAGTCCCTATCGCCGTGCTAGTGTGGCATGTTTCCGTTGCCGTCAAATTGGACATTATGCATCTAAATGTCTTCTGCCAGTTCAACATTGGCCCAGAAATCAAAATCGCCCACCCCACCCGTCCATAATGACTAGGCGTATTCCGAACCCGATCTGATTTTGTAGTTCACAGTTACTCATAGTACTCAGCTCCTCATTTAGTATCCAGAAACCATTTATCTGTATATGTGTTGCTGTGATGTTTCTGTTTCTATTACAGGTGACATGTTTTTATTTTATATTTCTCTTGGTTTAATTGCAAGTGTATATTTATGGTACCATACAAATGACCTAACTAAGTCAGCAAAGTTATTTATTTGCTTTTATACATACCTTCCCTGGGGAGTTCTTATCAACTGCAGGGATGAGCGATCCCCAGAGGATATTCATTTTATGTTTTTTTTATATATACCTGAACTGACTTATTTATGCCATTTTACTTTATACGGGATCCCTTTTAAATAAAAGCTATGTATTGCTCATTTTTAAAATGTTTACTGCTTTAACCGTTGCGCTGTTTAGATTGATGTGACATTCACTTCTTTAATTTTTTTTCCATGAATATAAAGCCTTTGTTTTTAAAATCTCTCTATGGTATGTGTGATATCTGAAAGCTTTTCATTCTTTCCTTGTCTAAGAAAGAAGAAATATTTAATAACCATTATTCGTTATATGGAATAAATGCGAGAAATATTCCCTTGAACTGGCCATTTGGGGGAACATTTTGCGCTGATCATAGATTTTGTAGTATTCTTGAATTGAGAATTGGTGAAGCTTTCAGACATAAATAGGGAAAATTATGCACTCCACTTTCTGATTCCTTTCTATTTAAAACAGGTTATCACAATAACCCCTGGAATGCCAACTATTGCTCTTTTTATCTTTCTGTCTTTCACTGTGAGTGACTGTGAGAAAAACTGGTGTAGATTATTTTGTGTGCAGCGGTCCTGGACTTTATGCTTTATGTATTTAACTAACACCTTGCTTCAACTAACTCTTGCCACGTGGTAATTTTGTCTTGAAGCAATATGCTTCTTCCTACTTCTTTAATTGATTGAAAAGGGTTACTTAAACTCTATGTGAAGGTCAATAACTTTTGAATGTTTTTTTTTTTTCCATTTGTCTTTTTCAAGGAACCTTTTTCTGGCATTGCCTTCTGAATATGCCTTGCTGCAATTCAGATGTATCATATTTGGTTTTTATTTTTATTTTTTTTTATTAAGCCTATTTTTATTTTACACCCTTCAGAGTGTTTTTTTTCCATTTTTTAATTTTTTTAATTTTTCATTTTCGATGCTTTTTTATTTTGGGGACACACCATACTTGGGATACACCTCATGGCCCTCCTCTCTGATGTTCTGCCGACTCTTGCACCTTTTTATTTTCTTCCCTGCCCTCCTCACTGATGCTCTCCTCTTACATAATTTATTTATTTTCCTCCTTCCGATTTTCCCTCATATCCTCCTCCCTGGCCCCCATTTATACCCACGACCCGCCTCCTAACCCCTTGTCTAATTCTTGTATTTACGCAATGGTTCTTCATGACTCCCGCTAGCATTATGATTTCTTCCAATAAATTAACCACATAAATTGCACTGTTTAAGTTTCGCCTTTCCCCAGATGGATACAGGAATTCCGTTGACGTCCCTCACCGAGGAGACGACTTCCAGCAAAGAAGAGCTACCCGATAATATATCTGATCTGAAAGATATGTTGCAGCAAAGAATCGCTAGATTGAAGGACAGATGCACAGACCCCAACATTACCTGGTTTGAGATACGAGACATTATTGAGTGTGAGTTTCATCAGATGCATCGATTGGTCCATGAGCGAAAGAGATAGGCTCTCCACTTACTAGAGTTGCAAGAAGCTTTGGCCTTTACCCTTCTTTCTGAATCATCTAGCTCATAAGTCCTGCTGGCCTCCTGCAGCTGAGGGCTCAACCCTTGGTGAATGTTAGTCATCGCAGGTGAAGATTCCATATCTATTGGCGATAGATGGCAACACATTGCCCTCCATACATCAATAACTTGAACATTTACCATCATCTCTAAATTTTTATTGTTTTTTTTGTTCCCTTTTCTTTTGTTCCATATACTTAACTATTGTTATTTGATCATCTCTTTGTAATAATTACCAATCTGTCTTGCACATTATGCAAGCCAGAAGTGGGGATATATTATGCAAATTCCAATTTCTAGTATTAAGAGGGTTGCAGTTGACCCCTACCAATCAGGAGATATACTTTCATATATACTATTGCTATTTATGTAAATTGGTTTCCCTTTTGCTTTTGCACTTCATTAGCACTGTTTTCTCCATGTTTACCTTGTCTTTCATTTCTGATTATGGACTAATTATGATGGTGCATGCCTAGAATAAAGACATGGAAGGATCCAAGTTTGTACACCACAAGTACGTCTTCAAGATCTATCCAGGACCAAATGATGTTTGATCCCCCAAGGTTGTGGCAATAATCTTTACACCTTGCAACTTACTGGACCACAAGTTTTGGGTTTACTCAGCCGCAGAACCAGATGTTACCAGCCTAACCATCTCAAGACCAGCCACTTCCTTCAGCAGGCCAGCTTGAAAACCCAGATCTCAGTCCAGATTCTTCTGCACTTCCACCGCCTCAACCATGATCGATGAAAGAGAATTCAGAACGGATACTTTATTTGAGAATCACTGTTGCTGTTTATGGACATTATAGACTCATATTTTGTTTTATTTTCAGTTTAGCAGTAATCCTGTCTAGATATTGAAAAGGTTCTATTTTTCCTATTATTTCCTATTATTTCCTTTATTGTTCTAATTGTTTTTCTAAGAATATTCCCCGTTATTTCTGTTAATGTAATTTAAATTGACGTTGATATTGCTCAGATACAAGGGTAACATCAAACCCTAATACTGGCTATGATATCATAATGTAGGTGTAAACCCTGTTAGTATCAACCAGTTATGCAATTGTTTAACTTTGGTGTAGGCTTACTTAAGCTGCATGTCTTTCTGTAGGTTTGACTAAGCTCCAAGTGGGGTAACGGATATATAAAATGCGTCCCATACTTCCAGGTCATTATGCATATGTCAAGATCCATGCATGACCTTTGTTAATATATAGTTTCATAGGATTCACCATTTTTGCTGTATGAGGCAACCTCATACTTGCTATCCAATTTTAAGTGCTCATGATTGGATGCTAATGATGAGTAATAGTAAGGTCCAGGAATTCCGACCTGTTTAAGGATTCTGAATACCTACAACCTAAAACAGCCTGCAATCTGAGTACTAACCATATATTTGTTGAGCCACCATAACAATGCTTAATCAAAACCACTATTTCTTCCGAGGACCACTGAGATTGATACATTAGATTATCTCCCCATGTACTATGCAACAGATATAATAGAAGTCATAGCAAGACCTGAAAGTATTTATTAGTATGATCCACCTGAAATTACTATTACCCGCATACCTATACTTCATGGAATTTTGTATTTGTCCCAAGGGGTTGGGTAATATAAAGGGAATTCCATATGCCCAAATAATATATCACTTTCCTATCTTGCACCATACCTTCTAGCAATTTGTAAGACCAAAACTCCCCCTCTCGTTTGATAGCTTACCACCTTCTGGAATGGATGATGACAAGCTTGGCGAGCTTTGTGTCACCCCTCTCCAGAGGGGGTGACAAGTGGGGAATGTATAATTATAGTACAGGAAGAGGCCGTCACTGGATGCCCACCGGAAGGGTGGAAGGCCAGATTTTAGGACTCAGGCTGTAAAAATACCAAGCTAGGTTTAAAAATCTATGACTGGCTGAGCATGGACTTGCTTTTCTTGCAAGTTAATATGTGTTCTACCCTAAGATCTATCCACTGGAATAGTGGCAGGCCAAACTACATAGCTTTGTACAGCTGAAAAGCACTGACTAGGCCTGATAACGTACAAACTGAATGTAGCACTTATTAAAATGGAGTTTGTCTTTCTATAAGATGAAACTTAGATCATAAGATAATAGAAAAAGGGGAAGTGAAACTGATATGCTAAGAATAAGATGTTCTGGCAGAAGAGAAAAACATGTTGACAAAAGAGGAAATTGCGAAATAACTTGCAATAGCTGGAACGGAAAGAGTTGGGTACAGAACAACAGATGGCAGGACACGACAGTTTAACCACAGAAATTGAGAAATATTTGAAAAAAATAGGTCCCAAAATAGGTCCAGCCATAGACTTCTATAGAGAGAAAAGAGTATAAAAGAAGGGTGATTTTGGCTTAAGTTAGGAGTCCGTCCCCGACACATTGGAAGCAGCGAAGCTCTGTCCGGTTGTACCCAGAATCTGTCTGCTGAATGTACCTGATTAAAGTCTGATGTGCAAATAAAAATCCTTATTCCAAATGATGATTTGTGGGCTTAACTTAATGATGAAAGGCTGTAAGTATAAATGCTTTTGCTATATCAGGCTATCTTTCGCGGCATTGTATAACTTGTAACCTAAATCCAGTTTGTCATAAGGCTGGTATCTATTCCTTGCCAGTGCTGAGAGGCGGACTAATGCGGGTCTCTTAGATCTAACGTCTTTCTCAGTGGCAACTCCTCTTAGAACTTCACAACCCACTTCACAACCCCCTGATTACCCCAGTACTAGCGCTATTTAGAGATGGAGTCAGATTAAGGTCACTCTAGCCTTCTTGGAGGGGTTCTAGACCCCCCTAAATTATTTACAGTGCCCACCTGGGCAGCAGTGACCATCAAACAGTTTGGTTTGATATATACAGCTGAAGTAGAGGGTGGCCACTCAAAATTCAAAGTCCTGGATTTCAAGCATGCTGACTTTAGTAAAATGGGGGAATACCTGAGGAAGGAGCTGATGCTTTATAGGTTTTAACTACTTAATGTTGATAATGTTCGATACCAAAAATGCCAACGCTGATAAAGCTTAACGCTGATACCGCTTGACGTAGATATTGCTTGATGTTTACACCTGTGAAGCGTTGACGCCAGGAGGAACGCTCACCCTCCATACAAGAGGTGTCGGTGGACTCTGCTCCGGACAGCCCGGTACCGCCTCCGCGCTACAGGCAGATTCTGACTTCGTCGCCTGTACCGGCCCCACTGCCTTGCTCGACAGCCACTCTGGACGAAAGCCTCAGAGCAATACTTCCAAAGATTCTGGAAGGGCTACTGTGACCTTCTGCTCCGGTACCGGCGGTGCCCGCGCCACCGGTACCGTCGAGAGATGAGGCAGTTGGCTCGCCGCCCGTTGTGTTGACTGCAACACCGGTACCGCTTGCGGTATCGCCGTCCACTGCCACCCAAGTTGACTCCCTGTCGACGTCGCTGGAGGGAGCTTCGTTGCCGCCGGCGTGGGAGTCTTCTTCTCGGCACTGCCATCGAGGACCTAGTCCCTCGGCGTCGAGACGGGCTTGGCTTCGAACTGTAGTTCAAGAACTCGTGTCCGATACCGAAGGTGAGGCCTCGTTGGAGGCAGAGGAAGACACCAGTTATTTCTCGGATGAGGAGTCTTGTGGTCTTCCTTCTGATCCCACTCCTTCGCCAGAGAGAAAGCTTTCTCCCCTGGAGAGTCTGTCTTTCTCCTCATTTGTCCGGGAAATGTCTACAGCCATTCCCTTCCCAGTGGTTACTGAGGATGAGCCCAGGGCTGAGATGTTCGAGGTCCTGGACTATCCTTCGCCACCTAAGGAGTCGTCCACTGTTCCCCTTCATAATATACTCAAGCAGACATTGATGGCGAACTGGGCGAATCCACTAAGTAACCCCCACATTCCCAAGAAGACTGAATCACAGTACCGAATCCACGGGGACCCAGAGTTGATGAAGACCCAGTTGCCTCATGACTCTGGGGTGGTGGATTTGGCCCTTAAAAATGCCAAGAGTTCTAGGGATTATGCCTCGGCGCCCCTGGGACGGGAGTCTAGAACTCTGGATTCTTTTGGGCGGAAGGCCTACTATTCTGCTATGCTCGTGACCAAAATTCAGTCCTACCAGCTCTACACGAGCATCCACTTGCGGAACAATGTGTGGCAGTTGGCGGACTTGGTCGACCAGGGCCGTGCCTAGGGTCTCTGGCGCCCCCCTGCAGACTATCAGTTGGCGCCCCCCCCCCCCCGGTGAAAATGATCAGGCCCCCCCCCCCCCGGTGAAAATGATCGCTCACCACTTGATACACTGACAGGAATTGTCAGCAATATTCTTAGAAACAAATTGCTATACATTGCAAAATAAGATAGCAGATGTAAATTCTCAAAGTAGACATATTCCAAACGCTAAAATGAAAATAAAATGATTTTTTTCTACCTTTGTTGTCTGGTGACTTTCTTTTTCCGATCATGCTGGCCAGTATCTGAGTCTGCTGCTATCTGTCCTCTTAACTCCATTTCCAGGGCTTCCTTTCCATTTATTTCTTTACTTTCCTCCTTTCTTCTTCATTTCTTGCTCTATATCCATTTCCAGCAATTTCTTCTCTCTCCCTGGGTCCTGTCCTCCCATCCATGTCCATTCTTGTCCCTCTCTGCCCTTCTCTCCTCCATCCATAGCCAGCAATCCTCCTCTCTCCCCTCCCCTCCATTTCCAGCAATTTGTCCTCTCCCTGGGCCCCCATGTCCATCCTTGTCCCTCTCTGCCCTTCCCTCCTCCATCCATAGCCAGCAATCCTCCTCTCTCTCCCCTCCCCTCCATTTCCAGCAAATTGTCCTCTCCCTGGGCCCCCATGTCCATCCTTGTCCCTCTCTGCCCTTCCCTCCTCCATCCATAGCCAGCAATCCTCCTCCCCTCCCCTCCATTTCCAGCAATTTGTCCTCTCCCTGGGCCCCCATGTCCATCCTTGTCCCTCTCTGCCCTTCCCTCCTCCATCCATAGCCAGCAATCCTCCTCTCTCCCCTCCCCTCCATTTCCAGCAAATTGTCCTCTCCCTGGGCCCCCATGTCCATCCTTGTCCCTCTCTGCCCTTCCCTCCTCCATCCATAGCCAGCAATCCTCCTCTCTCTCCCCTCCCCTCCACTTCCAGCAAATTGTCCTCTCCCTGGGCCCCCATGTCCATCCTTGTCCCTCTCTGCCCTTCCCTCCTCCATCCATAGCCAGCAATCCTCCTCTCTCTCCCCTCCCCTCCATTTCCAGCAAATTGTCTTCTCCCTTCACGCGATTCGCGAACCGCTTAGCACTGCTTAAAAAAAAAAATTACACGTCAGCAGGAACAGGCTGCTTCAGCCAATCCCAGGGGCCTTCCTTCAGCGTGTTCCGCCCCTGAGGGCTGAATGAAGGCTCCTGGGATTGGCTGAAGCAGCCTGTTCCTGCTGACGTGTAAATTATTTTTTTAAGCAGTGCTAAGCGGCAGCGCGGTTCGCGAATCGCGTGAAGTGGGGGGTGGGACGACACGACGGCAACGAAGAGGTCGCAGCAGCGTCAGTGAAAGCGGAGCGCTGCCGACATCTACCTTCCCTTCGCGCTCTTGGTTCCCTCAGTGTCCGCCTTCTTCTGACGTGCAAGGGAAGGGAGACGTCGGCAGCGCTTTCACTGACGCTGCTGTGACCAGGTAAAAGATTTAAAGGCCTCGGCAGCGCGGGGCGAGAGTAAGCACCGTGGCGGCGCCCTCCAGAGGTGGGCGCCCCCCTGCGGCGCTTACCCCGCTTACCGCATCGGCACGGCCCTGTGGTCGACAAGCTCCCCTTGGAGCAGGCCAAGCCTTTTCAGGAGGTGGTCAGGCAGCTGAAGGCGTGTCGTAAATTCCTGTCCAGGGATGCTTACGATACTTTTGATGTTGCGTCCAGGGCCACTGCTCAGGGTATAGTGATGCGCAGACTCTCATGGCTGCATGCCTCTAACCTGGATAATACGAGTCCAGCAGCGAGTTGCTGATGCCCCTTCCTGGGGGGATAATATTTTTGGCGAGAAGGTCGAACCGGTGGTAGAGCAGCTCCACCAGCGGGACACTGCCTTCGACAAACTCTCCCACTGGGCGCCTTCAGCATCTACCTCAACTGGTAGACGTTTTTATGGGGGAAGGAGGAATGCTCCCTATGCTTACGGCAAGCGTAGGTACAATCCACCTTCCCGACAGCCTGCTCAGGCTAAACCCCAGCGCGCTCGTTCTCTTCAACAGCGTGCACCTCCTCAGGCCCCTGCAGCTCCCCAGCAAAAGCAAGGGACGGGCTTTTGACTGGCTCCAGGCGAGCATAGCCGAGATAAAAGTGTCCGTGCCGGACGATCTGCCGGTTGGGGGGAGGCTAAAATGTTTTCACCAAAGGTGGCCTCTAATAACCTCCGATCGGTGGGTTCTTCAAATAGTCCGGTTAGGATACTCCCTCAATTTGGTCTCAAAACCTCCAAATTGCCCACCGGGAGCTCAGTCTTACAGCTCCCAGCACAAGCAGGTACTTGCAGAGGAACTCTCCGCCCTTCTCAGCGACAATGCGATCAAGCCCGTGCCACCGGGGCAGGAAGGGCAGGGATTCTATTCCAGGTACTTCCTTGTGGAAATGAAAACAGCGGGGGATGCGTCCCATCCTAGACCTAAGGGCCCTGAACAAATATCTGGTCCGAGAAACGTTCAGGATGCTTTCCCTGGGCACCCTTCTTCCCATGATTCAGGAAAACGATTGGCTATGCTCTCTGGACTTAAAGGATACTGTACTTATACCCACATCCCAATACTGTCAGCTCACAGGCAGTATCTTCGATTCTGTCTGGGAACAAGGCATTTTCAGTACTGTGTTCTACCCTCTGGTCTCGCCTCTGAGCCCAGAGTGTTTACAAAATACCTGGCAGTCGTAGCGGCGTCCCTACGCAGACTGGGAGTGCACGTGTTCCCTTATCTCGACGACTGGCTGGTAAAGAACACCTCGTAGGCAGGAGCTCTACAGTCCATACGGATGACTATTCAACTCCTGGAGCTACTAGGGTTTGTGATAAATTATCCCAAGTCCCATATTCTTCCAGTCCAGAAACTAGAATTCATAGGAGCTCTGCTGGATTCCCAGACGGCTCGTGCCTACCTCCCCGAAACGAGGGCCAACAATCTCCTGTCTCTCGTTTCCTGGGTACAGGCGTCTCAGCAGATCACAGCTCGGCAGATGTTGAGATTGCTCGGACAATCACAAGGTCCCTCAGTTCTGTTCCAGACTTCAGGCCCACGGCAGGCTAGCGTCGGATGCCTTTCTCCTCCATTGGGGGGAGGGCCTCCTGTATGCTTATCCTCCCATACCTTTGGTGAGGAAGACTTTGATGAAACTCAATCAAGATCGAGGCACCTTGATTCTGATCGCTCCTTTTTGGTCGCGTCAGATCTGGTTCCCTCTTCTTCTGGAGTTGTCCTCCGAAGAACCGTGGAGATTGGAGTGTTTTCCAACCCTCATTACTCAGAACGAGGGGGCGCTTCTGCATCCCAACCTCCGGTCCCTGGCTCTCACGGCCTGGATGTTGAGGGCGTAGATTTTGCCTCGTTGGGTCTCTCAGAGGGTGTCTCCCGAGTCTTGCTTGCTTCCAGGAAAGATTCCACTAAGAAGAGTTACTCTTTCATATAGAGGAGGTTTGCAGTCTGGTGTGACAGCAAGGCCCTAGATCCTCGCTCTTGTCCTACACAGACCCTGCTTGAATACCTTCTACACTTGTCTGAGTCTGGTCTCAAGACCAACTCTGTAAGAGTTCATCTTAGTGCAATTAGTGCTTATCATTACCGTGTAGAAGGTAAGCCGATCTCGGGACAGCTTTAAGTTGTTCGATTCATGAGAGGTTTGCTTTTGTCAAAGCCCCCCATCAAACCTCCTACAGTATCATGGGATCTCAACGTCGTTCTCACCCAGCTGATGAAACCTCCTTTTGAGCCACTGGATTCCTGCCATCTGAAGTACTTGACCTGGAAGGTCATTTTCTTGGTGGCAGTCACTTCAGCTCGGAGGGTCAGTGAGCTTCAAACCTTGGTAGCCCATGCTCCCTATACCAAATTCCATCATAACAGAGTAGTCCTCCGCACTCACCCTAAGTTCCTGCCAAAGGTGGTGTCGGACTCCAGTCAATTGTCTTGCCAACATTCTTTTCCCGTCCTCATACCCGCCCTGCTGAGCGTCAGCTGCACACATTGGACTGTAAGCGAGCATTGGCCTTCTATGTGGAGCGGACAAGCCCCTTCAGACAGTCCACCCAAATGTTTGTTTCTTTTGACCCCAACAGAAGGGGAGTGGCTGTCGGGAAACGCACCATATCCAATTGGCTAGCAGATTGCATTTCTTTCACTTACGCCCAGGCTGGCCTGGCTCTTGAGGGTCATGTCACGGCTCATAGTATTAGAGCCATGGCAGCGTCAGTGGCCCACTTGAAGTCAGCCACTATTGAAGAGATTTGCAAGGCTGCGACGTGGTCATCAGTCCACACATTCACATCTCATTACTGCCTCCAGCAGGATACACACCACGGTAAGAGATCCCGAAGGCAGATATATGCTCCTGGTGGTTTCCTTGTATGATATATATTATACTATGTTGTGCGTATATGCTCCAAACGATAATCAGAAGGAATTTGGGGGGGGGGGGGCGACCTAAACCTCACGCTGGACCCCAGCCTAGATAACTCTGGAGGCAAGGTGACCTATGCTAAAAGTGACAGATCGGAAGCAGGGTTAGTTGCTCTCTAGACAAACGTGAAAAAAATTTTTCTTTGTACCTGTTTTTGAATATCTAGAAGGGCATGCCGAAGAGAAAAGGGAAACCGAGGGGACCTCCTCTCCCCCGGGTAGAAATCCCTGGACCTAGGCAGACATCAATCACTGCTTTCCTGGTGTCTACTCCTGCGGGCATATCCGCTGCCAGTGCGAGGGAAAGCCCTATTGCTCCTCCATTCCCATAAGCAAGCAGGGCATTAGTTCCGGAGAGCGAAATTGGAACGCCACTGAAGGGGAGGCAGGCTCAGTTTGAAAGAACGGTTATGGGAGAGAAAATGGAAGGATTCCAGCCATTTTGAGCCCCAGCGGCTGACGCGGATCAGCAAGCAGAGATTTCGCTGTGTGCTGAGGCGATCCAACCTATTCCGTGGCCACCCCATTGACTTTGCTTTGGACATTATGCCCTTTTTACAGTCTAAAAACTCTCATGCAGTCAACCAGGATTCACTCCAAATTGCTGACTACAAGCATCGCTCATCTGAGGTGCCCGTTGTCAACGTCGCCACCCATGCCGCCATTCCACTTCTCACCATATCGTGGATCGTCATGCTTGTCATTGTTACTCTGTTGGCACGAGAAGTTTTGGCTCAACGCCACTTCATTCGCCGATCCTCATTCCCCATGGACATGAGACTGAGAGACTTTGTGTAACTCTTTCGAGTGATTATCATATCAGTTTTTTTCATTCTCATATTCTGTACTAATTTTGCTGATGCTTTTGCCATGCATTATCTAGTATCATGATGATTAGATGTTGATTATAATTTCATGTGTTAAGACATAACTGCTAACACCCTAAGAGTGTTCTAGTATTAGTAGTTGCTGTATTAGCATTTTTGAAACTACATTTGAACAATGCGTATGATTTTATGAAGTATTTGCTTCGAGTTATCATTGATAGAGTGTTAGTATTGAGTTAATGACATTTATTGTTTTTATGTCTTCAGTCTTGACCATGAGTTCTGATTTAACCCGTCTAGTTGTATTGCTAGTTAGGTTGGAGAAGGCTTTTACTCCTTTGTAGTAAATTCCGTCTCCAAGGGGGGGGGGGGGGGGGGGGGAATCTGTAGGGGTATTTCCCTGTATGTCTCACCTTGTTGGTCTTGGCCTGTATAATCCTATGACATCAAGATGGAGTCTGCCACCTATGACCTGCACATCAGTGAATTAGCTAATTCAGCTTTCTGGAAAATCACTAGCAGTCATGTACACCAAGGACATGCTGTGGGCAACCACCCCCCCCCCTTTATCTCCATGAGAAGCTAAAAGGGAGTGAGACATAGCTCCAGCAAGCCGGGTGAGAAGCAGAACATGCATACCACAATGTAACAACTTGAAGGTCAAGAACAATGGTCGCTTCTTGCCATGCAGTGAGCTGAGGAGGATCCAGATTGGTCCCATCTGGTCACCTGGGAATCAGGGACTCAGGAAAACGGGAACAGAAGGAAGTCAGTTGTTTGGAACCCACGGAAGAAGGTGGAAGCTGGAAAGAAGATTAGAGACCTGACGTGGTCCACAACCGGATGAACTGTGTATCTGGAGAATGTACCGTTTGGTTCAGCTGTACCAGCACGGAGTGACCTGTGCCCCCTGTTTGCTGCAGAGTCCCTGTCCTATCTCTGAGACTAAGACTCGCTGTAAAAATCAGCTTGAGTCTAAGAAGCATCCTGTGCCAACTCCCAAGAGACTGCCCGAGAGACAGCCTGGTGAGAGATACAGTGATTTATTTCCTATTAGTCTGGGTTAAGTGAGTGGTGTTTACCTGAGCAAAAGGCTGGTTATAGTCATAACCGTGGTCAGGAGATAAGCTGCTAATAACCGTACTACCTCGTAACATAGTTGTAGTATTACCAATCAGTTGCGTGATTTATCTAGTAACCAGTAAAGGCTTAGTGTGTAGTGGTGACAATATATTTTGTAATTGTTATCAGCAAGTTATTTTTGTATTTGGCTAAGCTAGCTGCAGAGTTTCTATTTTGTATATCTTCTTTTATATATCTATAATAAAATCTAATATATTCCAGCTGGTTTTTGGCAGTTCTGTTTCTATCGGAAGTATTGGCTTGGTGCCAATCCAGATTCCCGCCTTCCCTAGACAGAGATCAGAGTATTTTGCTTGCAAATAATTCTGTATTGGGAATCTGGGCACAGATGAGACTGTTGGGAGTTGCTCTGATAAGTTTCATTTGTGACTACCTACACCGTCCTAAGTCTACTACAAGCCAACTTGCCCTCCACAATGAATTTAAGGGGGGGGGGGGGGTGGCTACATATGTAAGTGGTTTGAGCACCAATGATATACGTACATTTTTGCATAGCAGCATATGCAGCCAGAACACGTTTTTCACAGGTTCCCATTTTAAGTTCTGGAGAAGTGAGAACTCTGGAAAAGAAAGCAATTGGCCAGTCTGTCCCTCCTAAGCGCTGTGTTAGGGCAGCTCCTATACTGTTCTCCCCAACCACTGGGTATAGGAAAAAAATTCTGGCTGTGATCTGGGGGAACAAGGACAGGAGCCGAAGTCAAAGTCTGCTTGAGTTTAGTCACTGCCTCTGTGTGCGCTGCCTCCCAAATATATTCTTTAAGTTTAAGCAGGGAGTATAGTGGAGCAGCATAGTTGTGCATAAAATCATGGCAGAACCCTGTAAGCCCTAGAAATGATTGGAGGGATTTCTGGTCTGTAGGAAGAGGTAATTTCTGTATAAAATCTATTCTCTGAGAATCTATGGATTTCCCTTCCTGGCCAATGGTGACTCCTAGAAAGGAAACCTGTGGTTTACAAAGCTGAGCTTTGGATAGATTTACTTTAAGTCCAGCTTCCAAAAGAGCTTTTAAAATCTCTCTTACATGGGCCCAGTGGTCAGATTCAGTTTCAGATTGAATTAAAATGTCATCAACATATTGGATTATATTGTCTCTACAACACACCTGAGCTAGGGCTTCCTGCATGTATTTGTGGAAAATGGATGGAGAATCTTTATAACCCTGAGGTAACACAGTGCATGCGTACTGAAATGCTGTTTTGTACTGGCATTCCGGGTCCAGGGGCAGGCTCCAAAACCCATTTGAAATGTCTAGGACAGAAAACAATTTACAGTTGGGGTTTAATTTAGAGATCATTGCTAGGTATGAGGCTACCACCGGTACCACAGATTTGGATACTTGATTTAGGGCGTGGAAATCTATGGTCAGTCTAAAGGAGCCTCCTGGTTTAACTATTGGCCATGCTGGAGAGTTGCATGTAGAAGAGATCGGGGCCAGGGGCAGGCTCCAAAACCCATTTGAAATGTCTAGGACAGAAAACAATTTACAGCTTTTTAGTTATCTAGCAGGGGGCTTCTTGAGGCATCACCTCTTCATTCTATAAATTTAATGTACGGTCAGACTTAATGCCAGTTGAGTCTTCACCTATCTCCTTCATTATTGTATATGGTTGTTCAGACAGAAGTATTAGGAGGAGATTGCCTTCATAATTTGCTTTAATCATTGGATTATAAACCTCTGTGCAGCAGCTCATAGGTTTGCTTGCTTTGTTTTGTGTATGGTAATGACGGCTGCGAGGGGAAGTGGAAACAGAGATTAACCAAATTGGCTTCCTTGCTTAGAGTGGACTTGATAGGCTCACTTCTACTCTACTAGTACTATTTATATAGCGCTACCAGACGCATGCAGCGCTGAACATTTGACATGGAGAGACAGTCCCTACTCAAAGAGCTTACAATCAAGGTAAAACAGACAGACAAGACATTACGGGCAAGGGAAATACAGGGTAAAGAGGAACAGGGGAGGAGAAGGGCAAATGAGTAGCGGTTAGGAGCCAAAGGCAGCAGTGAAAAGGTGAGCTTTCACTCAGCATAGATTTAAAAACAGGTAGAGATGGAGCTAGACATATGGGTTTGGGAAGACGGTTCCAGGCATAAGGTGCCGCAGGATGAAAGGAACGAAGTCTGGAGTTAGCAGTGGAGGAGAAGGGAGACGACAAGAGAGATTTGTTCAGAGAGCGGAGTTCACGGGGAGGAATGTAGGGGAGAAATGAGAGAGGAGAGATAGTGAGTGGTCATAGAGTGGATGCATTTAAAGGTCAGTAAGAGGAGTTTGAACTGTATACGGAAGCGGACAGGGAGCCAGTGAAGTGATGTGAGGACTGGGCTAGTGTGGGCATAATGATTCTGGCGGAAAATAAGTCGAGCTGCAGAATTCTGGACAGATGGAGAGGAGAAAGATGATTGAGCGGAAAGACCAGTGAGAAGTAAATTGCAATAGTCCAAGCGAGAAGTAACAAGGGTGTGAATAAGGGTTTTGGTGGCGTGTTCAGAAAGGAAGGGGCGAATTTTGCTAATGTTGAAGATAAAGAAGCGACAGGTTTTGGCGATTTGTTGAATATGAGCAGAGAAGGAGAGAGAGGAATCGAAGATGACTCCAAGGTTACAAGCCGAGGAGACAGGGAGGATATGAGAGCCATTAACAGAGATAGAGAATGGAAGGAAAATGAGAAGTTCAGTTTTAGCCATGTTTAATTGAGATGGCGTCGAGACATCCAGACAGCAATGTCAGACAAGCAGGCAGAGATTTTGTCCTGGATTAAGGTTGAGATTTCAGGGGTGGAGATATAGATCTGAGAGTCATCAGCGTAAAAATGGTAATGAAAACCATGGGATGAGATCAGGGCACCAAGGGAAGAGGTATAGATGGAGAAAAGGAGTGGTCCAAGGACAGAACCCTGAGGCACACCTACTGAAAGCGGGAGGGAAGGTGAAGAGGATCCACCAGAGTGAACACTGAAAGTACAGAGTGAAAGGTAGGAAGAGAACCAGGAAAGAACAGGGCCCTGGAATCCAAGCGAGGACAGCGTATCGAGGAGTAAGGTGTGGTCAACAATGTCAAAAGCAGCAGATAGGTCAAGAAGGATGAGGATGAAATAGAGACCTCTGGATTTAGCCAGAAGCAGATCATAAGAGGCTTTAGTAAGTGCAGTTTCAGTAGAGTGAAGAGGGCGAAATCCAGATTGAAGTGGGTCAAGAATAGGTTGAGAAGAGAGAAAGTCAAGACAACCGTGGTGAATGACGCGTTCAAGTAATTTGGAGAGGAAAGGGAGAAGGGAGATGGGGGGATTGTTGGAGGGACAGGTAGGGTCAAGTGAGGGTTTTTTAAGGAGTGGAATGACAATAGCATGTTTGAAGGTCGTAGGAACAGTTGCAGTGGAGAGTGAGAGATTAAGGATGTGACAGATGTCAGGGATGATAGTAGGAGTGATAGTGTTAAGTAGGTAAGTGGGGATGGGATCAGAGGAACAGGTAGTACATTTAGAGGAGGAAGGAAGAAGGGCAGTTTCTTCAGTAGAAACTTCTGAGAAGGAGGAGAAAGAAGGAAGGAGAGGAAGGAGCGTAGGGGGTTGGACTAAGAGAGAGAGAGAGAGGTGGGGAGGGTTTGGATGAAAATTCAAGGTAAATCTTACGGATTTTATCATGGAAGTAATTAGCTAGAGTCTGTGGAGAAAGAGAAGGGGGAATAGGAGACGGAGTGAAGTCAGCAAGGGTACGGGATTTAAGCCAAGAACATTCTGCTGAGCAGGCGCAGGAGCGAAAATAACGGATTCTAGAGGTTAGCCAAGTTTGGGGCTTGGTACACCTAGTAGGATTCGGACATGAGAGGGGCAAGAGTGTCAAGACAGAGGAGAGATAGTATCGTAGGAAGAAGTAGCTTCATTCACCGACTTAGATAAAGTGGTGGTAGAGAGAAGGTTAGAGACACAAGAGGATAGAGTAAAGGGGTCGATAGCTTGAAGGTTCCTAGACGTGGGGGATGAG